>NC_056631.2:51334120-51636620 GCF_002870075.4 Lactuca sativa | reverse complement strand
GGTTTTCGGGACAACAAAAACCAGAAGAAAAAAAGAAAAAGTAAAATTAACAAATTGGGTGAAAATTATAAGGTTGAAAAAAAATGTTTAAGATAAAACCACAAAAATCTAAAAAAATTTGGAACTTTATTAAGAAAGAAAAACTAAGATAATTTGTTAATTGAAATAACAATAAATAAATAAAATTAAAGGATAAAGATTTTATTTATCTTATTTATGTCATTGAACATTTTTTGTTACATGGTTAAGTAAGTATATTTATAAAACAAAGATTCCTTTAGATCATTTTTTGTATGTATTATATAAAAAGCTCCATTCGCAACAAATCATTAAATAAGTGATTGTTGTTTTAAAAATAACAAAAATTTTGGGTCATTGTTTGGCAGGAAGTGTTTAAAAGCTTTTAGCTTTTAATAAAAAGTTTTACTTAAACAAAAAATTTTAATTGATAGTACAAACTTTTAGTTTAAACTTTAAATAAAATATTACAAATTCAAAAACTATTTTTATGTAGTGTCCCTAAAATTCCGTGGAAGCGGTTCTGGAACAATTCAACCTACAGCATAGAGTGAGTCGACAACCCAAAATAACAGAACCAAGAAAGAGCTAGCGAACCATACCAATTTCATTCCAATTATCTCTGACAGAGCAGGATAGTTGTCATCAACCCTTTAGAGCGAGGGCCCTTTACGAAAAAACTATTGAACATTTTTAACCAATTTTCATAATTGCCATTAAACATATACTTATGTATTTATCTTTTTTAAACAATTATTATTTTATGTAATTTTATACATTTCAAAAAATTTCAACTACTATTATCAAACAATGGTATAACAAATCAAAGTTACAACTTCCAACTACCCGTTAATATTCTTCCATTTTAATTTCTCTACCTTTTTTTAATTTTTTTTTGGAATCAACAAATATATTAATATATCACCTTTTTTTAATTAATAGATATTTAACCTCAATGTCGTTAAGATATACCTTAATTGCGAAAATGTATGTTACAAAACCGGTTGATATGGTCCATTATTCACTATTGGGTACTTTAAATAGAGCTAAAAATAAAATACTGAATACTTAAAAAGTCGCCCATTATGTATTCAAACATTTTTAACATTATAAAGCGTTTTTAATTTCTTTTACAATTTAAAAAAGTTAATATATTTACTATGATCATATCTACTAGCTCATCATTTAAAAACTATAAATTTTTTGATAAGATATTAGTAGTTCAACCCAAACCGTCCATATATTTAATCAGCCTATTATCAGGGCCGGTCCAAACGTCTTGCGGGCCCAGGGCGAAAATAGAAAAATGGGCCCCTAAAATAATAATTTAATTTAATTTAAAAATAAATACATCGTTACAAAGTCCACAAAAATCACTATTAATATTAGAAATCACAACATTACCTAAAAGAGAAATTAATATCATTTTAATTCAAATTAGTTCTCCTTCATTCAAACTAGAAGAACTCATTGGTTTGAAAAAATTATGCATAGATCCTTTATAAGTTCGATTGAAGGCATCAAAAATATTTCGTTTCTTCCTTTTCTGGCTTCCAGATAAATATTTTTTGGAAAACATTGTAGATTGTAAATAGTTAAACACTATCTACTTATGGGAAAATATTACATCTTTGGTATATGATTTATGCCTCAAAGTTGTAGAAGCCTAATATCATATTCAATTTAAATCAAGGTGCAACTGCAAATTAAAATTAGAAACAATCAAACATCTGAAAATTAGAACTGGATTTAAAGTTTTGAATTCTGAATCATATATCAACAAAAAATATTACATTCTTAAGTAAAAAATCTAAAATGTAGGTAGAAGATATAAAATCACGTCTCGAGAAATCTGGGAACATCCAAAACCCGAAAAAAAGAATATAAGCTTTCAGCATTTGATTAGATACCAGGACTAGGAACGTGAATACAAAATCAAATAAAAAACAACACTAAAACATCAGAAAAATTAGAATTGTATTTAAAATTTTGAGTTTTGAATCAGATATCTACAAAAAAATTACATTGTTAAGTAAAAAATATGAAACGTAGGTAAAAGTTAGAAAGAATTCATAGTCCAGTCTCCAGCAATCTGAGACACAAATGCACAAACAAAATCAAAAAATAAATAAACAAACAAATAATAAATATAAGAAACATGAATAAGAAATCAAATCAGAAACTAGTAATAGTTGAAAAAGAAAAGAATCATAGGAAACAAAACAAACAATAAAAATCTATAGCCAACCTTATGGTTTTTATCTCATTCGCCGGGTGCTTTGCAAATTTGCATTCACTCGACATAACTGATTATAATCTGAAGGTTGGTAAGAGACTACGAGAAGGGAAGAAGTCGCGCTTCATAATTGATTATGAATCATTATTTTGATTAGGATTCACGAGGTGTCGATTTGATTAATTGGCTCTTACCAGATGTAGATTCCTGAACGATGCCCTAAACAACAGTATTTGCTTAACGTTACTTCAAAATGTGTTCTAGAGTCTAGATAAAAATAGGTTATTTCATTGAGCTAAAGTTAGGTTAATTTGGTAATTGGGCCCTTAGAAGACATATACATAAAATTTATTTATTATATGTATATATATTATATATTTCAGAAATCTTGGGCCCCTAAGAGTCGTAGGCCCGGGGCGGTCGCCTGGGTTGCCCACCATCAGGACCGGCCCTGCCTATTATATATATATATATATATATATATATATATATATATATATATATATATATATATATATATATATATATATATATATATATATATGGGAAAAAGTGAATATACCCTTAAGGGTATATAAATTTAGGTACCCAAACTCACCATACTACGTCGTTTTGTATCATATAATACATTATAATTGTCCAACGTTCTAATAATTTAACTTCTAAATTGATTTACTTTCATGATTTTTATAAATTAAACATTTATCTTCCTCTTATTTAATTTTCATTTTCAACTACAATAAATATAACCTAATAGGTGTTCGACAAAAAGATGTGACATAAGAGAAAGATAATAGTGAAATTTCGAAAATCTTGAAATTAAATCAAGTTAGGGCTGAAGTTTAAGAACATTATAATGAATATATCAAACAAAACGACGTATTATGGTGTGTTTGGATACCTAAGTTTATATACCCTTAAGGGTATATTCACGTTTCCATATATATATATATATATATATATATATATATATATATATATATATATATATATATATATATATATATATATATATATATATATATATAACAAAAAAGATTAAGAACCATATGAACCACTTATTTTGGTCTATTCTTTCAAACTTAATTAGCAATAAAACTTTCCAAACCCTCTCAAACTCTCCGAACAACATTTCATCTTTTATTATATCATATTTACACACTACACAAACTTTATCTTCTCTCTCATCTCAAACTTGAAGAACACATAAACATTGCCACCAGCCACCACCCCCTGGTGTCGACGCCTCCTAACGCCGACATATCGTCGTCGCCTCCGACCACCGACGAACCACCGCCATCAGATCCACAAGCTCCGGTTGGCTTCAGATCTATAATTCCAGCTTCAAATCTACAATTTTCAGCTTCATATCTACAACTTTAGTTTTCAGTTCTATGTTTTTCATCTTTAGATCTACGACTTTCATCTTCAGATCTATGATTTTCGTATTCAAATCTACGAATTTCGTCTCCAGATCTACCATTTTCTCCTCCAGATTTATGAGCTCCGGTGAGCGGTGATAACCACCACCTTCTTCCATCACTGTCACCGCCAACGGAAACATGTATCTTACAAGATCTGATGAAAATACTTCCATATCCACCGTCGATCGCCACCTGGTCTAAGATCTCGAGTCACGAAATTGTTTCAGCTTCACTTTCCCTTTCTAAAACGCAAAACATTTTAGTTTTGGTGCGATTTGGTCAAAGCTGATACCATCGTCAACTTCATTTCCACCATCACTACCACCACTGATGGCACACCACAACCTCCTACTGTCGACATCATGTTCAAATCTAGTCAGATTTGGTGTGTATGGTTCGATTTTTCTAGATCTGGTTTATGTTGTGCTATTTCATGCATATATCTGAAGCTAAAATTATGGTACCGGTAGTTGATGGTAGTTCCACAACCTTAGATACGTTCCAACACTGTTACCTTCTCCATCTCTTTCTCTCTGACCTCCAGTAGAACACATCAGGTATGTCAATTTTTTATTTTTATTTTTTTCCTCATGTTAAGCTGTGAATTTAATGTTTTAATATGTCATTTACTGTTTATTTTTGTTAATCATAGTTTTTTCCTGTTGTTAAGTTGTGGATCTATGTTTTTTCTTCTTATTTGTTATAACATATGCATCAAATTGTTACTCATAGTATATGTTTGATGGTTGTTATATTGTGAATTAAAACTTAAAAGATGTGTTATTATGTTAATGTTTTCTCGAATAATGTGAATTTATTTTTTTTAAGCTATGAATATTGATTTTTAATGTTTCAACTATTGTTCAGTTATGTTAAAGTTCGTTTTAACTGTGAATGGGTGAATTGATATGGTTTTAAGTAGTGAATACTATGAAAGAAAGGCCTAAAATATTTTTTTCTGTTAAAGTGTGAGTTTGATGTTTTAATTTCTCATTTTTCATATGATTTTGTTAATCTTAGTTTTAACTCGTATTAAGTTGTGAATGTATAAATTTTTTGAATTAAACTTTGAATTTAGTATACTAGTTTGTGAATTTTCTATATTAAATTGTGTATTAATTGTAATAAGTGTTCTAAGTTGATAATATGGATGTGACTACTACTTTTTGTGTATTCAAATGTGAATTTAGTGTATTAAGCTGTGATTTTTGTGTTTTAAACTGTGAATTGATTGCATTAAGCTTAAAAAAAAAAATTTGAACTACGAATTGACTAGATTAAGCTGTTAATTTTTTATTTGAACTGTAAATTGCCTAGATTAAGCTGTGAATTATGTTGTAACACCCCAAAATACGAGCAAAAAATTTCATTTTTAAAACATATACTTTGCAAAACATTAGAAATAAAACATTCACCGATCATATCATTTCATAAAAGATGTCGCATGTCTGGAAACCATTTTATAAAACGTAATAATGTCAGAGTACAAATCCCCAGGAAGATCTCATAGTGCGGAATACAAAGCGTGTATGTGATGTGCCGCTTCCGCGCCAGCTCCTTCCCCTTCGAAGAAGAGGTACCTGAAACCAAAACTATAAACTGTATGCACGAAGCTTAGTGAGTTCCCCCATCATACCACATACCATACAATCACTTATCATACATACTGCCGGGCAATTCTAGGGTGCCTGACCTACCCGGTACGACCATTTTGGGGTGCCGACCTACCCGTGTCAAGCCGTTCTGGGGTGCTGACTACCCATGTCAAGCCATTCTGGGGTGCTGACTACCCATCGGTCCTAACAACCGATCCTCGAGGACTATTTCACCCCCTACTGCTACTATCACATATATCATAACATAACATATTATCAGACATATCTAGGGTGTCCGATCTACCCTTCGGTCCTAACGACCGAACTTGGGGACTATTCCCCTCCTACTACCACTATCACATATAACATATCATGCCAACATATAAACATATCATCACATAATGTCAGACATATCTGGGGTGTCTGACCTACCCTTCGGTCCTAACAACCGAACTCTACTACTATCGCATATACATATCATGCCAGCACATAACATATCAGGTAATAGCAAACCTAGATGATATCACAAAGACAATCATCTAACATACAATTCCTACTGGTGGGCCGACATTGTGGCCATAGACCCACCGCTACTGGAAGGTAACTCACCTCGTAGTAGCTGCTGATCTGTGTGGGAACTGTCTGTCTGCTGCCGCCGCTGCTCCAGAAATCCTTCGGCTGTAATTCCCACAGAACTCTCAATCAAATACTGCTAATCGTCCTTAGGGTAAAATGACCGTTTACCCCTAACCAAGCCAAGAGTCAAAGTCAAAGTCAACTTCCAGTTGACCCGACTCGCCGAGTTGGCTCTCCAACTCGTCGAGTCCCTATCCATTCGATCGACCATAATCTTGTCTCTACTCGTCAAGTTAGGCATTGACTCGACAAGTTTTCCTTCTAAACTGATGTCCAATAGTCCTTCATCCTTCTCGCCGAGTTGTATGAACAACTCGTCGAGTTCATCTTCATCCGAAGAACACTCTATGATGAGACTCGCCGAGTTGTATGAACAACTCATCGAGTCTGTTCTTAAGGCAAGAAGATTGCCTTGGAGTCACCGAGTCAGGGCATTGACTCGCCGAGTTCCTTCATGGGTGATTCTGGCTTCCGACTCACTGAGTCACCCCCCACGACTCACGACTCCACTCAGCAAACACGAAAAGGGGAAAACTCGGGGACTCGCGAATCGACTCGCCGAGTCCGATGAACGACTCGCCGAGTCTTTCACAGGCAATTACTATACACTCGATTTTGCTTGAATCCAGCTCATGCCATACATAGATCTAGGTTCTTAAGGCTTGATTAACACGTAAAGTTTCGAACTTTACGTGTAAATAAACACCAATGAAGGTTTTAGGTCTCAAAATGCACTAAAAGAGTAGATCTAAGGCTTTCATGCAATATGGCTCCATAAAGGCAGTAGATCCGAGCTCCTGGAGCTCAATCATGCCTATATCTAAAGGTTAATCAACTTATCACAAACCCTAATTCATAATCAAGCTTGGAAATGGCTCAAGAAGGACTTTAATGGAGCTCTAAGGGACTCTTAACATGAAAACAGAAGGAAACTGAGTTATACCTCAAGGAATCTCTGAAATAACACTAAGATGTCTGGCCTCCTTCTTCTCCTCTTGATCTATTCTCCTTTTTCTCTCAAAATCTTCAAGAAATCACACCAAAGCACTTCAATCTCACAAGGAACGAGGTTAGGACGATATAGGGAGCTCTGAGGGTGAAGGGGGCGAGCTTGGGGCACATATGATGGCTTAAATAGGGTGCAAACCCTTGAAATTAGGATTTCATCAGACAGCGGGGACTCGCCGAGTCCAGAATATGGACTCGCCGAGTCGCCAACTTAAACGTGTTCCATATCCCGACTCTACTCGGCGAGTCGGGCCTACAACTTGTCGAGTCCAAGGCTAAAAATGCAAAATACTTAGATAAATTTACATACCAGGAACTAGGTGCTACATATGCATATGAAAGTATGAAGTTATTTGTATTAAGCTATGAATTTTGTGTATAAACTTTAAATTGACTATATAAAGAGTGTTAAGTTGAAAATATGGTTGTGGATGCATACTTTTTGTGTATTAAACTTTGAATTTTGTGTACTAAACTGTGATTTTTGTGTTTTAAAGTGTGAATTGACTGCATTAAACTGTGAATTTTCTTTTTAGACTATGAATTGACTATATGAAGCTATGAATTGTGTGTATTAAATTATGAATTGATTGTATTAAGTTGTGAATGAATTGACATTAAGCTGTGATTATTTTATAATTTTTTGGTTGCTTTTGAAATAATATAAATTTTATTCACAGCTTAATATATTAAATTCGCAATTTAAAATATGAATGATTTATTTAGACATTTTTTGTTAATTTTCTTCTGAATATATTTATTTTTTTGTGTTGTATAAGTATGCAAGAATACATTAGTTTTAATAATAGTTTTGCATTAAATTCAAAATGAGTGAAATAAATAGTTTTATTAGACTGTGAATGTACTATTTAAGTTATTAATGCATGACTTAACTTACAGATCTGATTTAGAAGAAAATGATGGTTGTGATGCTGGTACAGGTGGTTGGTGGCAGCGTTGGTGGTGGTAGCAGTAGAGTTTGAATATTTTATTTCTCTGAGTTTGTGAATTATTGTAAAATGGTTTGTATTAAGTTGTGAATTTTGTAAATTAAACTATAAATGGACTGTATAAACTTGTGATTTATATAAGTTTTGTGTTCAAATATGATACGTAACATCCTGTTTTGGATCGCCGTGATTTAGGGTTCATGGGCTGCAACCCGGGCATGAGGAAGCCTCGGGGCTGCGACGAGCTACTAGAAGCATAGGGATTCTCGCCACCTTTCCATGGGTATGAGCTTCATTGGAAACAGACTTATATCGAGGAAACTATGATAGTTTGAAGATTTGGCGAGTTTAGTCCCTTATTTGAGAAAGGTGGCAGCTGAGTATGCGAGACGTACGTGAGTGTACGCTTAGCGTACTCATGTGCGTGATTTTGAAGCGGAGCCACCTAGTACGTTGGGCATAACAGAGGGTATGTTGGTCGTACTAGGCACAGGGTGAAAACCCTAAATGAGGGGTGTGTCCCTATTTAAAGAACATGATGGCCTCATTTCTGGCCACCATTTCCAGCCTTCAACCCTCTCAAAACCCTAATATCCGTTCCTCTAGCTTGAGTGTCCATTTGCGAGCTTTTAAGTGTTCTTGTGATATCCTTGAAGTAAAGAAGGAGCATTGAGGAGAATGGAGTTGGAGTCCAGGCCTTGGATCTGAGTTTTCATGTGGTTGGAGCATCATTTGAAGGTATAAAGCTCAGAGCTTTCTCATCCTTTTTTAATGTGCATATTATAGTCCATTTTAGGGTTTTTGGTCCCAAATCTTGAAGCTTTATGAGTTATTGAACTCCATAGCCTAATATCTGTCCTTTTAAGTGTTTCTAGTGGAAATGATTCATAAAAATGAGGTCTTGGACGTTAAAACCACCCCATGCATGAGATGTGAGCATTTTTGGGAGTAAAGAGTGAGTGTATTTGGGTTTGGATCTTTATCAGCCATGCAAAGGCTTAAAGTCATGAACTTTTATGGAGTATGATCCTTTAGGGAGTCTAGATCTGAGAGTATGGATATGGTCTTAACGGGTTAAGACCAAGAGAGTGGGAAAAAGAAAGTCTGGACGTACGCCAAGCGTAAATCTAGTACGCCCCGCATACTGATCAAGTGTCCCCGATGGCCCGATCTAGATTCATGTGTACGTTGAGCGTACCAAGTGAGATACGCCCCGCGTAACCTTGTTGTGGGCTTTTTGGGCTAAAACTCACTTTGGGCCTTAAGTGTTGGGCCTACTGTGCTGGAGATTTTGATAAGAGTAATATTATGTATGTCTTGGGCCTTTGTGTTGTACTTTCCATTTGGACTTGAGTTTAAGAGTTGGGCCTTGGGAGAGCCCATTTAGTATTGGGCCTTGGTGGGCCCAATAATCATGAGATAATTGTGGCTCGGGTAGTGAACTATCTTTAGACCTAATGAGTGAGGCTTGGTCTTAGATCTTAATCGGAAAATTATGGGTTTTGGTTCGGTGTTAGAGGTTGGTGTGCAGCAGCAGCATCCATTGGAGTTGTTCATCATCCGAGGTGAGTCTTCTCACTATACTTACCTAGAGTGGTAATCTTTGTGTGACCGGAGAGTCTTATGTGATTATATTGAGTATTGTGGTATCCTGCATATTGTCTTTGTGATTTATGTTTGTTGGGTTTTGAGCATTCTAACCCTCCTAAGGTGTACATGCAACCCTAAATACATTGGATCTATGTTTTCTCTATTATACATGCAAACTTGAACTTTCCAAGGTATTACCCTAACAAGCATACAAAACATTGATACTTGGGTAATAAAACAAGTTAGATAACATACCTTTTCTTGT
Source organism: Lactuca sativa (assembly GCF_002870075.4). Classification (NCBI taxonomy): domain Eukaryota; kingdom Viridiplantae; phylum Streptophyta; class Magnoliopsida; order Asterales; family Asteraceae; genus Lactuca; species Lactuca sativa. Next base: position 51,626,898 of record NC_056631.2, on the reverse strand, counting down.
AGTTGGAAACCTTGGACCTTTAAGAACTTAGTGCCCCAAGTTTTGCACCTCAAATGGAATCACACAACACCACCAACAATTGGAATAATTTGAGAGAAGATTATATTGCACCAAAATCGGCTAGCCCTCACTTGTGTATCTTAAGTGCACATTTTGCTAGTATGAGGCTTCTTTATATAGTGTGTACATTAGGGTTACATCGTGTAACTCATGACTTTCCATATTCCTCATGATCCATGGGTTTTAACCTCCATGGAGTACCCATGGGTCACCATATGGGTTTAGCCCAACATGAAGAACTATGGATCATAGCCCACTTTATAAGAATGAATGATTTACCAAATCAATCCCCATTTATTTAATTAATCTCCTTTGATCACAAAATTAATTCCAAACTAATTCTTGATCAATACTAATTAAATAATATGATTTCATAATAATAATATATTAGAACTTATAATATATTAATAAATCATAAATATCCTCTTCTCACAAAAGTCTATCCAAACTGTTTCGATGCCATACAACCCAAATGGACCATGCTACTCTCGGGTCAAGTACATACCAGTTATAGTTATGGGCTTAGACACCTAATCCAACAGTCTCCCACTGGGATAATTCTAATAACTATTATTGCAAGCATGACTCCAACCCGACTAGTAATCGTAGCTCTTAAAAGCCGCCGTCGAACTCTGACCTAGTCAATGACGTGTCCATTAGATAAGCGATCATATATTCCTCCATTCTAGATATCATATGGACGGAGACATGGATTATAATCATTCTCTCTGTCCATCTATTTTTTTCCTGATTTCCGAATTATGACGACCGACTAATTGAACAAATCAAATCAGTCCAGGCCTGATGTCATCACTAAATCATCGAGGGGCCCACAAACATCGCTTTTATCCACATGGGATAAAAGGAACGGATAAACTTCGACCCAAATGCTCGCTTGTACTTACTCATCAAATTACACACAACGATAATTTTTATAACAACCAAGTTACTAGTGCGTTTACATATGTCAATGTGCAACCGAATCGCAACTACAACTCACACGTCTCCGTTTGAAGAATATAAGATATTATCGTCTCATGATCACTCGAGATAAAATCCATGAAGTGATTCAAATGAGCGTGGGTTGAATCCAATACTCGAATCTTATTCCAGGAGTACTCATGAACACTGCAGCCACTTTCTCCTAGACAAACTACATACCCATTCATGACAGTCTTGCCTCAATACCTACTTCCAAAGTATGATCGACCGTGGATGGTTTGAATAACCTAGTTATTCGGGAAGTAAAAACATGCAAAGTGAAACACAAGAATAATACTAATCCTATATGGCCCCAAAACTTTTGAGCCATATTGATTACTCATCATTCATTGTATAATGTTTCGAATAATCAACTTAATACTTGAATTAAAACAATAATTATGCCATGCTCCAAGCATGCACACTATGTTTTTCTAAACAATAGTTATGCCATGTATCAAGCATGCACACTATGTTTGTCTATGGTCCTTACTTTGTGAAATAGATCAATTGAAAAACATTTCAATGATGCTCATTTCAAAATTTTAAATCCTTATTGCAAGTGTAAGAATTCCAAATTCTTGTCACTACTAGAAAGTGTTAGATTCTAGACTTATCATGCAATGATTCTTTTGTAATGTCTAGGTGCCAAAAGTCACAGAGACTTGACCAATGATATTACATAATATTCCTTTTGGAGATTGTTTCAAGACAATTCCATGAAGTCTCAAATTCAAAGTACATTCCTTTGAACATCCTTCTTGCATGAAACTTTCTAATTTTTTCATCTATTCTTCAACTCCCAATATGGAAACATTCCATATTTATCATACGACAACTTATTATTAATAGACTCCTATCTATTCATAATAATGTCAATATGGTCCATCCATTACTATACTTCCAACTGTCCTTAAACGACCAATCGTTGGCGAACCTTAGATCGTCCTTAACAGTTGCTCAACCACTTTAGCCATAAATGTTCTATTCCTTTTCTGTCTTAATGCCCTAGGCATTTGGAAAATTTAGAACACGAGAATATTATAGCACATGCAATCGATCCTATACCTGAAGCATATGGGATACGATTCATAATGTCTAACATAAAGACATGATACTTAATCATTCTTTTGTTATAATATTTCTATTTGCCATGTTGTCAAAATTTTGATTACGAAGAGGTATGCTGTAATCATAACCAAATTTTGAAAACACAATTAAGCTTTCCATATATAGAATTTCCTTATGTTGAACCATTCCAACATAACATTCATATATATTTGAATAAATTTGATTAAAATCTCAATCTAAGATTTTAGATTTGAAATGAAGTATAAATTCATCTCCCTTAATTACAACAAAACAACTTTTCAAACCCTGTAACTTTGCGAATTGAAACTTTTGTTTTCTATAATTAACATTGCTAACTTGCAACATCTTCCATAATAATTATACTCCCACTCGCATTATAATTATTATCTTACTAGCATAACACTTATGCTCCCACTAGCTTTGACATGTACTCAGAAATCAGCTAGACTTCTAGAAATCAATACTTATTGACTTTCTTACCAAAGTTCATATTTCTGATACAAGATGCTTTGATAAGACTTTATCTAGGCTTCTCAAAATCACACACCTTTCCTTAGATAGCTCACATGTGTTTCTAAACAATTTCAGAATTTACGACCATAAATCTGTAATATTTAGACCCTTTGCCATTTCTCACAATTCAAATTATGAAAAGGGATGTCGTAATCAAAATCGAATTTGAAAATGTAGATATCACAATTACTATCTCCTTAAGATCTACTTGGTGAAAGCGTTTTCTCACTATCATTTTCATGAATCGGAGAGAAACCTTATGACACTTAGATTTTATGGTGTATGTGTTCCTATCCCTGTTAATTTATCAAAACCATAATTACAAGACAAGGTTAGTGACAAATCCAAACTCATATTGGCTGAACTTGTTCAATCTTAATTTCTTGCCACCTGGCAGCACAAGGGCCTAACATTGCTTCCAAGTAGTTATGCAACAACTGAGAACTCATAGAACAACATGCATAGTCAACTTTAACTGGAATGGGCACATAAATAAGAATATGTCAACACGATAGGTTACAAACCTCAAGTCGTGTGCTAGTGATAAACAATAGGTTTATTCTTGATTAGTTCTTGAAGCTTGTCAAGAGTTAGTGTGGATTCTTATCAAGACAAACATTTCACACAATCGGTCTTAGTTGGTCTTTGTTTTATCCAAAACATCACAACTTACCAATTTCAAATGTACATGAGTAGAAAACTTTTACTCTACATTTGATAAGTGTTTTAAACCTTTCCTAAGATTATGTCACTCAAGGTTACAATCTTGGAGTATGACTCTAAGACTTGTTTTGGGAACGAAGTATGACTCATCTTCTTGATTTAAACCATTTCAACAATTCACGATTCATCTTCTTAGCCATACAAATGCACTAAAGAGGTCTTTAGATGATCAATTGTGATATGGTTTTTCCATAAACATTAAGATGATCATAAACACAATATTAAAGTACTCTCTCATATTTTCAGATTGGAGAAACTTTTATCTTTCTGCCTAATTTGATTCTTTTTATTCGTCTTGCCGTACATTGAACATTTTCCAATGTTTCAGAATTATACTTAAACTTGTAAGCATAACCATGCACACAATAGATAGTTAGAACACCTAACCATATATATATATATATATATATATATATATATATATATATATATATATATATAAGCATAACCATGCACACAATAGATAGTTAGAACACCTAACCATATATATATATATATATATATATATATATATATATATATATATATATATATATACACACTAGACGTGTGCCCGCACAAAGCGGCGATGATAAATAGTTCTTTGGGCGAATAATTTTCTTACGGGAAAATAATTATTAGATATTATTATTAGTTATTATGTAATAAAAAATTACCATTTCTGAAAAAATATTTATGTTTAGACCTTATATTTATATTGATTGTTTATATATTTAATGTAAATTAATTAATATCAGTGTGTATTTAAGAAATATAAATTAATTTATATGTATGAATTTAATATTTTAAATTTGTCAATTTGCTTCAAATTAAATTTCTTAATAACCTTACTTAATTCAAATTTTCAAACTTTTGGTAAATATTAATGACTTTTTATGCACAATTGATTTGTACAAAAAGTTTTCTATCTTATACCTTTTAAAATTCATGATATATATATATATATATATATATATATATATATATATATATATATATATATATATATATATATACAGTAGTCGTTTGCCCACGCCAAGCGACGGGTGCATATAGTTTTTTTATAAATTAGTTTCTAGAGGTGATTACTTCTTTTTGTCATAAATGGTTTAGTGTTTTACATTGTTGATAGCAAGCGATAGATATTAGTAAAAACTATGTTGTTTAATTCGTTTTTATGAAAGTCAAAAATCAAAAATGGTATTGCAAAACTCATCTCAAATTAGGGAATATTATCAAAGTGGAGATGCATGTCATCAAAATTAAAATAATAGAGAAGAATTATATTTATGCTTGCTTGGATTAGTCAAAAAGTAAAAAAGATATAAACTCAACAAACATTGAAATTCAAAGATGATGAAAGAAGTTACAAAGAACTTGGTTTTAAAAGCCTTAATATTCATTTACAATCAAAAAGTTATACGGAATACACAAATCTAAAAAGAGTTATTTGCAAGTCAACTGAAAATAAAACCTATCATGTATTTGAATATGTTAAAATTTTATGTACTTACATGAAACTGCAGAAATGATAACACACATGAAAGTGATGAAACTTTTATTAATATAAGCAATGAACGTCAAGCTTGCCCAAAAATAGCAATCACCATACTGCCAAATTTATCCTCAACATTATTAATTTGACCCTTCATTCGTTTAACAATTTTCTTTCTTTGACTTTCCCTCCACTCGTGTCTTAAAAAACATACAAAATATCAACTTTGAGTTTAATAAAAAGGGTCAAAACCAGACATAGTAAAACAAACCACATAATCCTATGGGATCTGATTTTTCCAAGGATTATTTTGACAGTTCCACTAAATATTCAACGTATTGACTATTATACCTTCATCCTATTTAATTAATGTAAGAATAAATAATGAATTGGCTGATATTTCTACACAATATTTAAATGACATAAATGAGATTTTATCAACTTTTACATCGATTATACCCATTAAGCCATATACCCAGATTTGTTTTCCAAAAACGCGAGCACGACTAGGCCTTAGAACTCCACAAAACGCATGATGATAACTTCTTCAGCAGATGCCGACTATCAAATTTACAAATCAACAAAATAAGATGCCCATAGTTAATTGATATCACCTTATATGGTTAAAAAAATTAATAAGTCTTCAAATCACAAAGGAAGGATAAGAAAACTTACAGTGCATCACAGGCGCCAGTGCAAGTGGCGGACCTAAAAAAACTTATATGAATAATATCAATCACACATAACTAATAAAAGGTTTCAAACAAAAAACTTCAACGTTTGTCCATACATTTCACATTGTAATGCATATTTACTGAATATTTGATTTTCAAAAATATTTACAAGACTTTGAGTTTCTTACCTTAAAAGAGCATTAATCAGTTACCAATACTTTACACTTCTAATTCTGTTAAAGTCACGTGGTACCTCTACGTTTAAACTTGAATCGGTTCGGTTTCAAAATATGTAAAAGAATTACAAATTATGAGTCATCTTCAATTTAATCTCCATTGAATATCTATTATTTATTTTGATATTTGACACAGATAAATTCAAAGCTTTTGAATGTGAGAGCTTGTTATACCTCATTAAATATGAATTACAAACAATCACCACCCAGTAGAACAGAACACCTGATGACAAAAACAGTCTCCCATACATAATACTAACATCACTGCCCAACAGAACCAACCTCCTCCTCCACTAAACCTGGAAAATCACTGTACACAAAAAAACGATTATAAATTTCATTTATAATTGTTTGTTAAAGCATGGAGATTGACATAATAAAGATAATATAAAGCTATACAAAATATAGATCTTCTTCGTTTCTGAGATACTCTAACTGTGTTCTTTGTTGAAAAATAAGAGATGCAAACACCAAAGGACCACTGTTTTCAGGGTGAGACATAACTATTTTGACCTGCAACTAAAAACGAAAACAAAAAATAAATTTATTTTATAAGCATTTTAACCTGTTGGATATTCACAAAATAAAGAAAATATAAATCTAAACTACACAGATCGAGAGAGGAAGAGAGATGATAGAGAGTTGGTCTGGAAGTGGCGATAGTGGTGGATAATCGCCAGGGCAGCAACGGTATCATGAGATAGTACATCAAAGTAAAGCTTGGTGGTGAAGGGCAATGACCGAATCTTGGAAGAAATAAATGTAGAGAATCGAAAAGAACTGAATTTCAAGGGTAAGAGCTTATGTGTTGGTCTCTTGACTTTATCTCATATTGAAAATCATTGCATTAATCAAAGATTAGTTAGATAGATGTTCTAAAACCTGAAGAACCGATAAAGCAACATTAATACCGACTACAGTCTTGAAGCCACCTTATACCATCTGTAGTGCAGGAAATCCCTAATCATACTTGCAAGTTCAGGAACAGAGATTATAAACAAAACTTACCATTAGATCGAAGAGACAGAAAGAGGATTTTATCTACATCGAGAAAGAACTTGCCATTAAATCAAGAAACCAAACCTTAAAAGGGGGAGAGAGGAACCCTAAGTTTTAGATCGAGATTATGATATCAAACACTAATTCCTAATATTTATTCATTGTACTCGGTGAAGAAGCATCATTGTCGAGCAATTTTGATTTACAACAAAGCCAGCTAATCAGAACCCTTCAAACAACAAAACAAGTAAATTCAAACACTCAAACAAAAAGAAAAAGTTGTACAACAAAAAGAACATCTGAAAATGACAAAATTAAACAACAAAAGAAAACATATAAATCAAAAACAAATATTATTAGCAGCCATACCTCGTGATGGTGCAATAATCCCCAATTCAGCAAGAGAAAGAGAGAGAGAACCATTGTCTAATTTGAATAAGGTGGATGTAGTGTAGATAGCCATGGATGTAAAGGTGGTGCTATTTAGATCTGCATATCAACACAACGATAAAAGTTCACCATTTATAGGATTAGAAAAACACATAAACATAGTTAAGCACACATACATAGAGACATGATTTAAAGAAAGAAACCTTCATGTAGTGAAAGGGATGATTATGGTTTGTAGGGAAAGACGAAGGAGAAATTGATATATCATTCTTTCGGTTAAAATCTGGGCTTTGTTGTAGGCTGCTTAATAGACATCGGAGGAGTAGCGATAGAGGTGATTGAGAGTTTGTAATGGCGACTTCAAAAAATTGGTGGTAAGTTGGTAACAAAGGGTTGCCGCAGACTTAAAAGCGCAAATAAAGAGAGAGAGAGAGAGAGAGAGAGAGAGAGAGAGAGAGGATAGATGTGGTATGGCGGCAACCGGTAGAATGTAGAAGAAATTATGGTTTTCAACATCTTGAGAGTTAATACCGTAAGATAGATTTAGGTGCGCATATGGACTTACAGATGATTGGAAGCTTAATATGATTATACCAAATGTTCAAATAGTCGTACCTCTTAAATTTTAAGAAATTGACAATATGTTTAATAATATAGTATATATATATATATATATATATATATATATATATATATATATATATATATATATATATATATATATATATATATATTGATTTTTTTTAAATTGTCCCATCAAACTTATAATTGTTGTAGTAAGAACAACATTCTTTTTGTTAATTCATTATAAAAACAAATTTAATATTGACTATCTAATAATTATTGATTGAGTTGTATCTGGTTGACTCAAAACCTAATTGACTCAAATACAACACAATCTTTTGATCAGAACTTATAAGAGATATATCAAATGCTATGAGACTAAATCAGAAGTTTTTAGTTGTGGTATTAAACGATCTGAAAATACATTCTTTTAATAGATTATGTAAAAAAAAACATATCAAACCCCTTTAATAAACATTTCAAGATGTTTTATATAAGTTTCATATCAAATCAAATGTTATATTTTTTTAGAACTGCATCAAAGATAACAAATAATTTATGAAATTGAAAATATAAGTTCAATGGACCACCATTAAATATGTGCACAATTATCCTCATTTATTATATAAAAATTGACAGAAAAGGACCAAAAGCCTTCATTGTAACCTACCTTCATTGTAACCTAGACCTCAAGATATGTTCATTTGGTATCAATGTCGGAACTCGGAAGGTTATCGTTTTGTCCTTTTGTTTTTCTTTTCCAAATAGCATGCATCGATATGTGTTTCTAAGATAATAATTCTCATCGATCTATAAAATTTTAATATTAATTATATTTTATTAACTTATATGTTATTTTAGTTGAACGGTTGGATACATATAGTTATCAATTTTAATATGAATTTTTTTTATTTTAGTTGATCAATTAAATACAAATAGTTATCATTAAGGATCATATTCAATAAACTACAACGACGATCAAAATCGGACATTACCATCTTTTCGCTACAGCTTTACATCATTAGTGAATCTACATATACCTGAAAGACACACCAACAAAAACGGTAAACTATAAAGAGCTTAATGAGTGACCTATACCTCATATACATATAATCCCAACATCGTTTATAATTATAAATAACTAATTGCTCCAAACATCATAATGTCTTTTAATTAATTACCGGAATTACAAATTTCACCAAATATAAATACGCAATAACTAGAACAATTTAATATAACTCTGAACGATTGCACCAATATATTCTCAAACATAAATGCTTTACATGACTTGTATCATATCCCAACTTACAAAATCCACTTATTCAACCAGTGGTTCCACAAAAGTACTTCATACTATATAATTAACGTACTCAATTATCACACTTGACTTACGGCTCACGCATATGCAAAGAGTAAGTAATATATGGCTAACATCGACTCCAAATGCATACCCTTAGCCATCGTATTGGGCATTATCATTATTAAATCACTAGATATCTATCTGTTGCCCCTTGCATTGGATATCGAACCGACAAATACATTGGATATCGCACCAACAAATCACTTAGTAGATATTCGTTGCCACCCGCACTTGATATTGTACCAACAAATCACCTATACGTTTCTCGTTCTACAACCTTAACATTAGATATTAAACCCCAATATATATATATATATATATATATATATATATATATATATATATATATATATATATATATATATATATATCATAAACTCCAAACATTTCAATATGATAAATACAAATAGTTTTTGCACTAATAGCTATTAGACTCTGCGATCTATTAAGTTGTAATCTATCAAACACAACTGTTTATTAATATAATATCAATTTGACATAATTGTCTGTTACACCAAGTTATTAAAAAACTCCATTAACTATTTACCAACCATCCGCTATTAACATTAATTAGCACCAATGACATTTAGACACCGAATATATATTGCTTAAATTCATCCTCTATAAGGCTTACCAATATACCAAAATTAGTCATTGTTATCCTTTTATATGACATAGACTTTTCACCAATTAATATCCCAAAATAGATATTATGTATTACACCATAAAACACACTACACCTGATAGATATTTAATCTCTTTTGTATCTTATACATAAATAATACTATAAGCACCATATGGTATTTTACACATTTTTAGATACTAGGTGTACACCCGCGCTAAGCGGCGACAATTATTACTGTTTTGATGAATGATTTTTTATTCAGAAAATGTTATTTGACTGTTTCAATGGCTACAAATTTTCTGGATGATATGCTAGAAAATTTTCATGTCCAACCTTTGGGCAAACATCATGCCCATGTTAAAAAGGGAAAAAAATAATTGATGTTTCATTCCTTAAATATTATTGTTGATTATTCTTTTACCATAATTAGTTTTAGTTCATAAAAAGATGAATGGTTTGTGCATAACATATTTGTACATTAAGTTATCAAACATGTACCTCTTAAATTTCAAGAAAACTTAAATATGTTTTATAATATAGTTAAGATACATCAAAATATCAAAATATCATATATATGTCATTTTTAAACATCAAAATATCATATATGCTCTTCTTAAATATCAAAATATCGTATATGCACTTTTTAAACATCAAAACATCAATGGTAATATCTAAAATATCCTCCATCTACAACATGATAACAATCAACAACAACAAAAACTACACAATCAAAATATACATTCCATAGAAAGGATTGAAAATGAATCATTTTGTCTGTCAAGAGGCCGACATTCCAACAATTTAGAAGTTCACATTCCTTTATCATAGACGTAAAGATAATATAGTTAAATTTCTTAATTATTATAATAATTCTAAGGTATAAAAATGATTATAAAATATTAAAAACATTATAAAAATGATTTGGGCAAATATGATATTTTGAAGGTTTGTGAAGGGTAAATATGATATTTTGAAGTTTAAGAGGGACATATATGAAATTCTTCCATATATATATATATATATATATATATATATATATATATATATATATATATATATATATATATATATATATATATATATATATATATATATATATATATATATATATAAAGGTTAAGAACCGTAAAAACCTCTAACTTTAGATGTTTATAAATGGTTTAGGGTAACCCTAAACCCTAAACCCTAAACTCTAACCCCTAAACCCTAAACCCTAAACCCTAAACCATTTATAAACACCCTAAACCCTAAACCTTAAACCCTAAACCCTTTATAAACATCTAAAATTAGAGGTTCTTATGGTTCTTAAACTTTTTTTGGTTCTCATTTGAACCTTTACCTATATATATATATATATATATATATATATATATATATATATATATATATATATATATATATATATATATATATATATATATATATATATATATATATATATATATAACATTCACTACCCTACACTAAAGTCATAACGTAATTTATCCATCATAGCATAATAATCATCATATATCTCGATATCAATTATCTAGAAAAAAAAAGTATGATTACTTACCTTAGAATAACCACTATACATAATGTTTCACACTTTTGCAACTCTTCTCTCTTTACCTTTTCCGTCACTTTATCAATTGTTAAATCATAATATAAAAGTCTTGAGTATTATAACTCAAAGTGTCGTCCACTTTTTGACAAATTGGACTTAATATTTTTATTAAATCATATCATTCAATTACATCCGACCACCTTTATTACATCAACTAGTTGTGTATATGTCTTAATCTATTAAGACATGAGCTAAATACCATTAATTTATCATACACTCATATTTCCCATTACAAGTACTTTTAGCTCAATGTAAAAGTCTTTTAAGCACAAACTAATACCATGACTCAATGCATTCATCTAAATGGATTAATTGACACCAATATGACATCCTCGTCACTTAATTCATTAAGATATTAGCGCTTTCATATATTTCACCATTAACCAAATCTAGGATTTCAAGTCATCTTTCTCAAATTCAAGTGTTAATCATAATTTATCAATCTAACTTCATTGAACAAGAATATTAATCTCATACTACCGTGGGATTGAGCTACCTCTTACATATAAACCTTACTTCCAACATTTAACACAATACACCATTAAAACAAAGTGGAGGGGATGGAAACGAAGCTTGATTTCACTTGCTAAGAACTTAATCCTTTATCTCCTTGCATTCTCCCACACCAACCTTCGATTTCTAATAAAAAAACCTCAAATCACACCTTTATGTGTGTGTGTTTTATGTGTTAAAAATAACCCCCAACAAATTGATGTTTTTTTTTGTAACACTTGTTTTCTAGATTAGATCATCTAAAAACTTAATGGGATCAAAGATGGGGGAATTGGGAAAAATCATGTGCCATGACGTGGGACATGGGTTGCCACGACGTGGAAATAGTTGTTTAATTGCGTGTAACACCTGGTTCCTGGTACGTAAATCTTATTCGAGTATTCTATTCTTTTTAGCCTTGGACTTGGCAAGTCATTGGTCCGACTCGCCGAGTAGATACGGGACCCGGGACATGTTTAAGTTGGCGACTCGGCGAGTCCATATCCTGGACTCGGCGAGTCACCGCTGTTGGATGAAACCCTAAGTTTCAGGGGTTTGCACCCTATTTAAACATCATATCCGCCCCAGGCCAGCCCCCATTCACCCTCAGGGCTCCCAACCCTCGTTCTAAGCTTGTTCATTGAGAGTTTGAAGCAATTGTTGTGTGTTCTTGAAGGTTTTGAGGCAAAAGGGAAGTAGATCAAGAGGAAGGGAAGGAATCCAAGCATCTTTGTGCTCTCTCAGCAGTTCCTTTGAGGTATAACCCGTTTTTCCCCTGTTTCTATGCTTATTACTTCATTTAAGTCATTCTTGAGCCAATCCCCAAGCTTGTATGTGCAAATTATTTCGTAATAAGCTGATTGGCCCTTAGATTTAGGCATGGTTGAGCTCCAGGAGCTCAGATCTGTTGCCTTTATGGACCCTCATTGCATGAAGACCCTAGATCTACCCTTTTGGGTGCATTTTGAACCCTAAAACCCTTATTGGTGAATATCTACACGTAAAGTTGGAAACTTTACGTGTGATTCATGCTCTAGGAACCCAGATCTGTGAATGGCATGGACTGGAATCGAGCAAATCCGTGTAGTTAGTGGTTGCATGGTAACGACTCGACGAGTCGTTCATCTGACTCGGCGAGTCGGTTCGCAAGTCTCCGAGTTTGTCCCCTTTTCGTAGTGTCGAGTGAGCAGTGAGTCACGGGGTGTGACTCAGTGAGTCGGAAGCTGAACTCATCTATGGAGGAACTCGGCGAGTCAATGCCCTGACTCGGCGAGTTCAAGGCAATCTCCTTAGATCAAGAACGGACTCGGCGAGCTGTTCATACAACTCGGCGAGTCTCAGCATAAGTGTTCTTCAGATGAAGATGAACTCGGCGAGCTATTCATACAACTCGGCGAGTCTTAGCATAAGTGTTCATCGGATGAAGACGAACTCGACGAGTTGTTCATACAACTCGGCGAGTAGGATGAAGGACTTGAATATCAGTTTAGAAGGAGAACTCGTCGAGTCATCGCCTAACTCGACGAGTAGAAACGGGATTCAAGACAATCGTTTGGGTAGGGACTCGGCGAGTTGGAGAGCCAACTCGGCGAGTCGGGTCAACTGAAAGTTGACTCTGACTTTGACCTAGGGCATGATCAGGGGTAAAATGGTCATTTCACCCAAAGGACAGTTAGCGGTGTTTGATTGAGTATGTTGTGGGAATTTCAGCCGGAGGATTTCCGGAGCAGCAGCAGCAGCAGTAGACAGTCAGTTCCCGATCAGATCTGCAACTACTTTGAGGTGAGTTACCTTCCAGTAGCGGTGGGTCTACGGCCACAATGTCGGCCCACCAATAGGAGTTGTACGTAGATGATTGTCTCTGTGATATTCATCTAGGGATTACTACTACCTGTGTTGTGTTTATATGATATGATGTTATGTGCTAGTGACAGTAGGGGGAGATAGTCCCCGAGATATCCGGTCGGAAGGGCCGAAGGGGTAGTCATACCCAGCCATGTTAGATAGATTCTGATATTGTGATACATGTTATGTAGTAGTAGTAGAGGGGAGAAATAGTTCCCCAGTATCCGGTCGAGAGGACCGAAGGGGAGGCCAGCACCCAGATACGCTAGGCAGTATCCGGTCGAGAGAACCGAAGGGGAGGCCAGCACCCAGATATGCTAGGCAATATCCGGTCGAGAGGGCCGAAGGGGTAGGTCGGGCACCCAGATATGCCTGACAATATGTGTATGTTATGAGATTATATGGTATGTGGTACAGTGGGGGAAACTCACTAAGCTTCATGCTTACGGTTTTCAGTTTTGGTTTCAGGTACCTCCTCGGCTAGGGGAAAGGAGTCGGCGCGGTAGCAGCATGTCACACACACACTCTCTTGTTTCCGCAGTTATGAGTTTATTCTGGGATTGATACTCTGATATTTGATTGATCGGATGTTGTGGTTTTCAATTTGGTTTTCGATGTGAAATGGTTTAATCATACAATGTTTTAACTATTAATGCTTTTATGTAATGTTTTATAACAGAATTTTTGGACGTGAAAATTGGGTCGTTACAAGTTGGTATCAGAGCCCTGGTTTGAGGGATTCAGACACACCTTCGGGGGGTGCCTGAACTCAAATCGAGGGATTAAAAGATTTTCTAAAAGAAAATGTTTTTAGAAACTAAGAAAAGGTTTTTGAAAAAGAACGAAGTGTGTGATGTGCGCGACCGGCCGAGCTCAAGTAAGTATTCCCCAAAGTACCCATACAAGTTTATGTTATGTGTATCAGTTTTTGAAGAACAGCATGCTACAATAGGGCTAATGATCTAGGAGTGATGCCTTATGTGTCTGCTTTATGTGTTTCAGTTGTATGAGAATTGCATGCTAGTATCGAGTAGACAGCAGTAGGGTAGCCTGTTTAGGTTATGCCTGATAGTATGAGTTTAGCACTGTGTGCTAGTTCAGTTTCTCTCTATGAGAGCGGAGTTGCTTGAGGTTGTTTCCCTTGTCTGAATGCTGCTTGCTTCGTGCTATGTGGGACTCTGAATAATGGGAATTAGCCATTAGGCGAATACGTCACGTCACATGTGATCAGGGTTGAATAATCTTAGAGTACCGGATTTGATCCTACTGCGCAGCTCTTGTTTGAGTCCAACCGTTGTAGGGACGAGTCGGGTACTCGAAGGATTATCTGAGCCTCGTCACGTGTGATGGTATTCGGGTAATGGCTAATTGGCATTAAAAGGAGGTCTGCAGCAGCTGAGGACTGGATCGAGTAGAGTCGGAGATTTCCCTAGGGCGAGCCTAGGATGAGTATAGTAGTAATCAGCCATAGTGAAAGGGATCTGGTGGAGTCGAGGCAATCCTTGAAGAAGGTACGGATATATGTGGAAGGTAGTATGGGCCCGTACTACTGAAAGCAGAGGATCCGTACCCGAACCAAGGAAGGACAAGATAAGACCAGGGAACTTGTAAGTAGTTGTGATCCCTCAGGAAGTATCAGTATCACTAATGATTGTTGTGATGTATTGCAGAATGGTGGTACTTCGATCAAGGCCGGTAGATGGCGGTTCAGGAGAGGGGTCAGGTTCGGGATCAGGTTCCGAGCAGGTAGATGAGGGACTACGTGAGTTCATCGCGTCAGAGATCACCAGGGTTATCCTTGAGTCGACTCCCGTTATCTTCGGGTCGATCAAGGAAGGGATCATCGAGTTGATGGAGGATCGCCTCAGGGCGTTTAGGAGCGACATGGCATCTGGCCAGTCGGGTCCTCGCACACTGTCCTTTAAGGACTTCAGGGGCAGTGGTGCGCCAGATTTCCACGGGGTGAAAGACTCCATTGCTGTCAGGCGATGGATTGCAGACATCGAGTTTGCACAGTTGACTAGCTTCTGCCCCGAGGGGTCGAAGGTGAGGTATGCAGCCGGGTGCTTGCGAGACCGAGCTCGTGATTGGTGGGAGTCAGTGGGTGACTCGTTGGGAGCCTCAGCTATCGAGGCTATGACCTGGTCGGACTTTGTGACCAGGTTCAGGGTAGAGTTTGCGCCGGCTGTCGAGCTTCAGCAGTTGGCCAGGGAGTTTCTAGACATGAGACAGACGACGGAGACTGTGGCGGAGATCACCGCCAAGTTCCGGGAGAGGGATTTGTTTGTGCCCCAGTATGCTGGTGACGAGGATATGAGGAGGACCCGTTATCATGATATGCTACGAGCTGACATCCGGGAGCATGTTAGCTTTTCGGCTTGCCCTACCCTGGACTCCATGATTGCCAGGGCGAGGGAGAGGGAGATAGATTTGGAACACATTCGGAAACGGAAGGCAGAAGAGGGTCAGTCAGGAGGGGCTTCGGGGAAGAAGCCCAAGGGATCAGATACGGGGCCGAAAGCCCAACAGGGACGGGGACGCTGCAGGAAATGTGGCAAGACGCACGAGGGGGCGTGCAGGTTGGGATCATCAGGATGCTACAAGTGCGGCAAGTCTGGGCACTTTAGCAGGGATTGCACTGCTCCGGCAACAGTTATTCAAACGTCTGAGTTGCTGTGTTTCCACTGCAACCAGAGGGGCCACAAGAAGGCCAATTGCCCCCAGTTGATAGTTTCAACGCCAGTGAAGGCGCCAGCTCCAGCGACCCTGCGGATCACGGATGGCCGGCAGGGCAAGGCAGAGGCTCCAGTGGTGAAGAGCCGAGCATTTCAGCTGACTACCGAGGAGGCACGCGCCGCACCCGACGTGGTGACGGGTATGATTCTTTCCCTCTCTTTTATTTTTATGATGTTATGATATTGATATGTGCTCTGTATGTATATGTATGCATTAGGATCGTTCCATGTGAACGGCATCCCAGTTCAGGTGTTGTTCGACTCGGGTGCGTCCCAATCATTTGTTTCCATTGCGCTTAGCAAGAAGTTTCAGGAGTCTTCTGGCGAGTTAGATTGCCCTTTAGAGGTAGAGATTACTGATGATCGATCGGTGTGGGCATCGATGGTATTTCGAGATCGCTTACTGCGTTTGTTTGAGGAGTGTTATTTGGTAGACTTGGTTCCCATTCCGCTGCGTGGGAACAAGGTGATTATAGGCATGGATTGGTTGAGCCCTAATGGGGCGGTGATAGATTGCGCGCAACAGCTAGTGCGGGTCAGGACCCCAGGCGGGGGGGAGTTAGTGATTCATGGCGAGAGGCCGCAGTGTGGACCCGCAGTATGTTCAGCAGCGAGGGCAAGGCGCTACCTCCAGCAGGGATGCGCAGGATAAGTCGCGTATGTGATGGATACCCGGGAGGCTGGTAAGGCGACAGTGAGTGAGGTTCCGGTGGTGCGAGATTTCACAGATGTTTTCCCAGAGGAGCTTCCTGGGATACCTCCGGAGCGACAGGTGGAGTTCAGGATTGACCTCGTTCCTGGTGCGGCTCCGATAGCCAAGGCACCGTATCGGTTGGCTCCTCCCGAGATGCAGGAGTTGTCTACGCAGCTGCAGGAGTTGCTAGACAAAGGATTTATTCGTCCGAGTAGTTCACCCTGGGGAGCCACGATCCTGTTTGTGAAGAAGAAGGATGGGTCGCACCGGATGTGCATAGACTATCGGGAGCTGAATAAGGTAACGGTGAAGAACCGTTACCCACTCCCGATGATTGATGATCTCTTTGACCAGCTTCAGGGAGCGTCTTTATTTTCCAAGATCGATTTGCGTTCGGGATACCATCAGATGAGGTTCAGGGAGGAGGATACGCAGAAGACCGCGTTTCGGACGCGCTATGGCCATTATGAGTTCGTGGTGATGCCGTTGGGCTCACCAATGCTCCTGCCGCATTCATGGACCTCATGAACCGCGTATGCAGACCGATGCTGGATCGGTCTGTGATAGTCTTTATCGATGACATCTTGGTTTATTCCAAGACTCAGGAGGAGCATGAGGAGCATCTGAGGGAGGTGCTGGAGACCCTGAGGAGGGAGAGCTTGTATGCCAAGTTCTCCAAGTGTGAGTTTTGGTTGCGCGAAGTGCAATTTCTCGGACACCTCGTCAACCAGAACGGGATTCTGGTCGATCCGGCCAAGGTCGAGGCCGTGATGAGAGGTTCCGAAGTCTCCATCTGAGATTCGGAGTTTCCTGGGATTAGCAGGCTACTATCGAAGATTTATTCAGGATTTCTCCAAGATAGTCGTACCCCTGACGCGGCTGACGAAAAAGGCCGAGGTCTTTCGGTGGGGGCCCGAGCAACAGGCTGCATTTGAGACACTGAGACAAAGACTGTGCGAGGCGCCGATCCTAGCCCTGCCAGAGGGTGTGGATGATTTTGTGGTTTATTATGACGCGTCCATTTCAGGGTTGGGCGCGGTACTGATGCAGAGGGGGCATGTCATTGCCTACGCTTCGAGGCAGCTCAAGCCTCACGAGGCGAACTGCCCGACGCATGATTTGGAGTTGAGGGCGGTGGTTTTTGCCCTCAAGATTTGGCGACATTACCTCTACGGGGTTCGATGTAGCATTTACACAGACCACAAGAGTTTGAGGCACCTCATGGATCAGCCGAATCTGAACATGAGGCAGCGTCAGTGGTTGGACGTGGTAAAAGATTATGATTGCGAGATCCTCTACCACCTGGGGAAGGCCAATGTCGTGGCCGATGCGCTTAGCCTCAAGGCGGCGCCGATCAGGGACGTTTGCATGAGGATGACCGTGGTGAATCCCCTGTTGGAGCGAATTCGAGAGGCTCAACAGGAGGCTATCAAGGAGGAGCATCAGAAGAGCGAGCGTGTGGTGGGTCAGGTTTCCTCTTTTGATTATGATAGCCGAGGACTATTGACACTACACCGTAGGGTGTGGGTGCCGTATCATGGAGCCATGTGCCAGATTTTGATGGAGGAGACGCACAAGTCCCGATTCTCTATTCATCCCGGGGCGACGAAGATGTATAGGGATCTTCGTCTAGATTATTGGTGGCCCTGCATGAAGCGGGATGTGGCATGGTACGTTGAGCGGTGCTTGACCTGCAGGAAGGTCAAGGCCGAACATCAGAGACCACATGGCAAGATGCAGCCGTTGGATATTCCACTGTGGAAATGGGAAGACATCACGATGGATTCTATCACGAAGCTTCCCAGGACTGCGCGTGGAGTGGATTCGATTTTGGTCATCGTGGATCGATTGACCAATAGTGCTCACTTTATCCCGATTCAGGAGAGCATATCGGCCGAGAAATTGGCCGACATCTATATCAGGGAGGTCGTGGCGCGGCACGGGGTGCCAGTATAGGTTATCTCGGACAGGGATGTGCGTTTTACTTCTAGATTTTGGAAGAGGTTTCATGACGAGTTGGGCACTCGTTTGCATTTTAGCACCGCCTTTCACCCGCAGACGGATGGCCAGAGCGAGCGGGCCATCCAGACCTTGGAGGATATGTTGCGGGCGTGTGTGTTAGACTTTGGTGGTAGCTGGGATACCTATCTTCCCTTGGCCGAGTTCTCCTACAACAACAGCTACCATGCGAGTATCGACCGCCCTCCTTTCGAGATGTTGTACGGACGGAGGTGCAGGACCCCGATATGCTGGGGTGAAGTTGGCCAGAGAGTCATGGGGAGCACCGAAGTGGTGCTCAAGACGACTGAGAGGATCCAGCAGGTTCGGAGCAGGCTTCGGACTGCTCAGAGTCGGCAGAAAAGTTATGCCGACAAGCGTCGATCCGACTTGGAATTCCAAGTCGGGGATATGGTTCTCCTGAAGGTGTCCCCTTAGTAGGGCGTCATTCGATTCAGGAAGCGAGGCAAGCTAGGCCCGAGATTCATCGGACCGTTCATGGTTGTAGCCCGAGTGGGCAAGGTGGCGTACAGGCTGGATCTGCCAGTCGAGCTCAGCCAGATCCACAACACTTTCCATGTTTCTCAGCTGCGGAAGTGCCTAGTGGACAACTCAGCGGTAGTGCCGTTAGAGGATATTAAGGTTGATGAAAGCCTGAATTACATTGAGCGCCCAGTCGCAATCCTCGACAGGAAGTCGAAGGATTTGAGGAACAAGAGGGTAGAGCTGGTGAAGGTGCAATGGCAGCACCGCAAGGGTTCGGAATGGACTTGGGAGCCGGTGGACGAGATGATAGAGCATCACCCCGAGCTGTTTCAGGATCGAGCAGCAGACTTCGAGGACGAAGTCTAAAATAAGTGGGGGAGATTTGTAGCACCTGGTTCCTGGTACGTAAATCTTATTCGAGTATTCTCTTCTTTTTAGCCTTGGACTCGGCGAGTCATTGGTCCGACTCGCCGAGTAGATACGGGACCCGGGACATGTTTAAGTTGGCGACTCGGTGAGTCACCACTGTTGGATGCAACCCTAAGTTTCAGGAGTTTGCACCCTATTTAAACATCATATCCGCCCCAGGCCAGCCCCCATTCACCCTCAGGGCTCCCAACCCTCGTTCTAAGCTTGTTCATTGAGAGTTTGAAGCAATTGTTGTGTGTTCTTGAAGGTTTTGAGGCAAAAGGGAAGTAGATCAAGAGGAAGGGAAGGAATCCAAGCATCTTTGTGCTCTCTCAGCAGTTCCTTTGAGGTATAACCCGTTTTCCCCCTGTTTCTATGCTTATTACTTCATTTAAGTCATTCTTGAGCCAATCCCCAAGCTTGTATGTGCAAATTATTTCGTAATAAGCTGATTGGCCCTTAGATTTAGGCATGGTTGAGCTCCAGGAGCTCAGATCTGTTGCCTTTATGGACCCTCATTGCATGAAGACCCTAGATCTACCCTTTTGGGTGCATTTCGAACCCTAAAACCCTTATTGGTGAATATCTACGCGTAAAGTTGGAAACTTTACGTGTGATTCATGCTCTAGGAACCCAGATCTGTGACTCGGCGAGTCGGTTCGCAAGTCTCCGAGTTTGTCCCCTTTTCGTAGTGTCGAGTGAGCAGTGAGTCACGGGGTGTGACTTAGTGAGTCGGAAGCTGAACTCATCTATGGAGGAACTCGGCGAGTCAATGCCCTGACTCGGCGAGTTCAAGGCAATCTCCTTAGATCAAGAACGGACTCGGCGAGCTGTTCATACAACTCGGGGAGTCTCAGCATAAGTGTTCTTCGGATGAAGATGAACTCGGCGAGCTATTCATACAACTTGGCGAGTCTTAGCATAAGTGTTCATCGGATGAAGACGAACTCGACGAGTTGTTCATACAACTCGGCGAGTAGGATGAAGGACTTGAATATCAGTTTAGAAGGAGAACTCGTCGAGTCATCGCCTAACTCGACGAGTAGAAACGAGATTCAGGACAATCGTTTGGGTAGGGACTCGGCGAGTTGGAGAGCCAACTCGGCGAGTCGGGTCAACTGAAAGTTGACTCTGCCTTTGACCTAGGGCATGATCAGGGGTAAAATGGTCATTTCACCCAAAGGACAGTTAGCGGTGTTTGATTGAGTATGTTGTGGGAATTTCAGCCGGAGGATTTCCGGAGCAGCAGCAGCAGCAGTAGACAGTCAGTTCTCGATCAGATCTGCAACTACTTTAAGGTGAGTTACCTTCCAGTAGCGGTGGGTCTACGGCCACAATGTCGGCCCACCAATAGGAGTTGTATGTAGATGATTGTCTCTGTGATATTCATCTAGGAATTACTACTACCTGTGTTGTGTTTATATGATATGATGCTATGTGCTAGTGACAGTAGGGGGAGATAATCCCCGAGATATCCGGTCGGAAGGGCCGAAGGGGTAGTCATACCCAGCCATGTTAGATAGATTCTGATATTGTGATACATGTTATGTAGTAGTAGTAGTTGAGGGGAGAAATAGTTCCCCAGTATCTGGTCGAGAGGACCGAAGGGGAGGCCAGCACCCAGATACGCTAGGCAGTATCCGGTCGAGAGAACCGAAGGGGAGGCCAGCACCCAGATATGTTAGGCAATATCCGATCGAGAGGGCCGAAGGGGTAGGTCGGGCACCCAGATATGCCTGACAATATGTGTATGTTATGAGATTATATGGTAAGTGGTACAGTGGGGGAAACTCACTAAGCTTCGTGCTTACGGTTTTCAGTTTTGGTTTCAGGTACCTCCTCGGCTAAGGGAAAGGAGTCGGCGCGGTAGCAGCATGTCACACACACACTCTCTTGTTTCCGCAGTTATGAGTTTATTCTGGGATTGATACTCTGATATTTGATTGATCGAACGTTGTGGTTTTCAATTTGGTTTTCGATGTGAAATGGTTTAATCATACAATGTTTTAACTATTAATGCTTTTATGTAATGTTTTATAACGAAATTTTTGGACGTGAAAATTGGGTCGTTACAGTGCGCTTCAGCCTTGTGCGCCATGACGTGACAAGATCATGGTCACGATGTGGCGGTCTCCTGAAGGCATAACCCAAATTTCTAGATTTGTGCCCTTATTTAAGGGAAGTGAGGGTTAGAGTTTGCACGCCCTCAACGTCGATCACCTCCATTACACACTCCAAGAAACCCTAGCCTCCATTTTTACCTTGTAAGCTCTTGGTGGTAATTTTATCCCTTAAAGAAGAAGGAGAAGGTATGCTTGCTTGTTGGATGAGTGAACCACTCCAGATCTTGCATCTCCTGAATCTTGTGGAGCTTGGGAAGGTACTATGTTTCCACCTTTTTAGTTCTCTCTTCATAGATCTAGGATTTATGGTATTTTTTGGCTCATCTTCGAGTTTGGGTTGATTAGATCACATAAAGTTTGCAACTTTATGGATTTCCTTGGTTCCTTGGTCTTTACATCTTATGGATATAAAGTTTGGTTGTGTATTGGGTTCCCTACATAAGATTTGTCCTCATTTCACCATTTTGACCTATTTTGAGTTCTAGACTTACATTGGACACGTATGTCTATAAAGCTTCGATTTTTATGTTGAAATAGAAGTAAGAAAAGCCTAATGGAAAGTATGAATGGGTTGCTTGAAGGATTAGGAGCTTAACCCAATAAGTTGTTAAAGCTCAGTTTCAGTGACGTGACAATTTGCTTGTCATGATGTGGCAATTGGTATCACCGCGACTGTTTTGTCGTGAACCTGCCACGACGTTACCAATAGGTGGTCACGACATGGATGTCGACCGGGGGTGGAATTTGACCGTTTATCGTTGAGTTTTTTGACAAGTTTGACTTTTGGCCATATTTTGAGGGGTTAAGCTATAGTCTGAGGTTTAGCTTGTGTTTATGTTGAAATAGAAGTAAGAAAAGCCTTCTGGAAAGTATGAATGGGTGGCTTGAAGGATTAAAAGCTTAAGCCAATAAGTCGTTAAAGCTGAGTTTCAGTGACGTGACAATTTGCTTGGCATGATGTGGCGACTGGTATCACCGTGACAATTTTGTTGTGAAGCTGCCACGACATGGCCAATAAGTGGTCTGTAACATCCCGAAATTCAGGTAAGCTATTTAACCCTTCCATTTTGTCAATTTGTCAAGAGTGGTCCCTTAAGAGAGAGTTCTTGTAGCAAATGAGTACGCTGGGCGTACTGGGGAGTACGTTGTGCATACTCATGCGCTTAATTTGGACGCATACTAGTCTGGGTATGCTGGGCGTAACGGGTCCAAATGCAAACCCTAAATGTTGGCTTGTGCACTATTTAAAGGATGATATGGCTCATTTCTCAGCCTCCATATCAGAGACTGAAACCCTAAGAGAGAGCCTTCCATCGTCCTTAGCTTGAGTGTGTGTGTTTTGGAGCTAAAAGTGTCTTGGTGTGTTAGTGAAGAAGAAGGAGAAGAGCTTGTCGAGGCTAGGGTTTGAAGTGCAAGTTTGGATCCGAGATCTTCAGAGAAAAGAGCTTCATCTAGAGGTATAAAGTTCAAAACTTTCCTCTTTATTTGGTTTGGTGATTGCATGGACCATTTCTAGGGTTAAAAGTCCCAAAGGTGGAGACTTTATGAGTGTAATGTAATCCATGGACCTAGATCTGTCCCATTTCAGTGATATTTGTGTTATAGATCCATAAAGTTTCCATCTTGGTCGTTGTTATGAGGTCATGCTTGAGTTATGAGCTTTGTAGAGTTGGGAAATGGAATGTTATGGGTGTTAGTGACTTGTCCAGCCATGCAAAGGCTTAAACTCACCAACTTTATGGATTAAGAGGCTTAGAAATGGTCAGATCTAGAAGTTGGACGTGGTTCTTAACTGTTTAAGACCTCAAGAGCTTAGAGTCTGAAGCTAGGAGTTACACGGGGCGTAATCCCAGTACGCGCGGCGTAAGGGGTCGCGCACCCCGTTTCTGTGAGGACGTCGGGTACGCCCAACGTACATGTTTGGTATGCGCAGCATAACCCGGAGAGTTGAATTTTGTTGACTTTTAGGGTTTGGTCAACTTTAGGGTCTTTAAGCCATGAGAGGGGTAAAATAGTCTTTCACCCTTCTGAGAGTACTAAGAGAGGGAAAATTCTATCCTGGAGAGATGTATTGATTTAGAGTGTTTGTTTCATATGATTAGGCTGAGGCTGGACCAGATTTTTATAGAGTTCGAGATTACCGAGTTACCCGAGGTGAGTCTTCTCACTATACTTTACCTAGAGTGGTAATTAGAGTTATGTGACAGAGTATTTTGTATGCTTTTGCATGATGTGATTTCTATGTGATTTATGTTATGTATGTTACAGAGTTTACAGAGTTAGGACCGGAAGGTCCACAGAGTTAAGGCCAGAGGGCCCACATAGTTATGGAACTGGAGGGTCCCACTGAGACACATTGACCAGAAGGTCAAATAGAGTTATAGCCTCGAGTGGCTAATATGTGTTGTGTGTGGTATTTTGGGGAACTCACTAAGCATTTATGCTTACAGTGTTGTGTTATGTGTTTCAGGCACCAGTGAGGATCGCAGGAAGGCGCCGACTTGATCAGTACACACATGAGGAGCTTTTACATATTATGATCTTGGGATGTGATGTTATGAATTAATTACGTGATACAATGATATTTTATAACAATTATGAATGAAAGTGTGTTTTTAAAAGGTGAAAATTTATTTGAAAATTTGGGTGTTACATGGTCACGACATGGGTGTCGACCGGGGGTTGAATTTGACCGTTTAACGTTGACTTTTTGACCAGTTTGACTTTTGGTCAAACTTTGAGGGGTTAAGCTATAGTCTGAGGTTTAGCTTGTGTTTAGTTCAGGAGATTCGTGTAGCTGATTCTGTGGGACTTATAGTAGTGGATTTTAGTTCTCCGTTCAGGTGATTCTTCTCACTATACTTGCATGTGTGGTAGTATATACATGTTGACCAACTAGTTCTTATTTGTTGATTGTTGTTATGTGTATTACGAAGTTGCTGATAGCTCTAGGGCATGTTGTTAGCCAACTGGGATTGCTGATAGTCCCCAGGGTTGCTGATAACACATAGGGTGTTTTGTTAGCCTAGTGATATCGCTGATAGTCCCCAGGGTTACTGATAACCCATAGGGCATGTTGTTAGCCCATTGGGACTGCCGATAGTCCCCATGGTTGCTGATAATCCATAGTTTATTATTATGTTGTGTTGTATGTGATATTTTGGGGGAACTCACTAAGCTTTGTGCTTACAGTTGTGGATTAAATATTTTGCAGGTACTTATCGGATTGCGAAGGCGGGACTATACACACACATCAATAGTTTTATGATTTGAGATTCTGCATTATCTTCTTTATAACTTTGATTTATGAATAATGGTTTATGAACAAATGGTTTGACATGAATGTAACTTTATTAAAAATGAGTGTTTATTCTACTTTAAAAATGAAATTTTTATTCTGGAATTTAGGATGTTGTATTTTCTACATAAAGCATCGCTCCAACGTCGACGCATCGTATTCACCTGCCACCATTTTAATTCAGGGGGTATAGAGAAAATGGTTATTCCTACATCACAACCTAAAAATCTTGACCCAATCATTGCGGGTATCCTTGAAGAGGGCCGGAAGTACCTTCCTACAAACAGAGTGGAGTGGTAAAGGCGAATGAGCCGGTTTACCCAATTAGGAACAAAGCATGAAATTGCTTGATGGTTCTTGGTTTACGAGAATTGATTATGCTGATGGTCTATCTACAATCATCCCCTATGCCCCAATTCGATCTGATTCAGAGCAGGAGCAGGCCGTGTATTATCTCAGCAGGGTCTTCCCTAAGAAGAATTATTCGCCGATCGAGAAGATGTGCTTATCGCTCTACTTTGCAGCAACCAAGCTCCGACACTACTTCCTTTCCACAACAGTGTTGGTAATTGCTCGAACGGACCTGATTAAGTATATGCTGACCAGACCCGTGTTGAAGGGGAGAATTGGGAAGTGGATCCTAGGGCTATCCGAGTTCACTTTTCGGTACGTTCCTATGAAGGCGGTTAAAGGACAGGCATTTGCAGACTTCTTGGCAGATCATGCCATGAATGTTTTCGAACCAGTGGAGCTCGATGAAGAAGTCCTCGCCTTTGCAGAGGTGGACTCTCTACTTCGATGGATCTAGCACTTTGGGGGCTGCAGGGGCCGGAGTGGTATTAATATCACCTTCAGGCCAGGCCCCACAACCTGCTAAAAGATTGAAGTTTCAAACCTGGCGGTATCACCGTTTAGGAAAAACTGCTTTCGTGTGGTCTCTTTCTTTTTCGGATGAAGGTGAGTGGCAAAGTTTGGTTCAACTAAGGAGTAGGTCGTCCTATCTGATAGAGCGGGTAATGCTCAAATTATTTTTTTCGTATTTGGGGTTGATGCCGAGAAAGACTAAAGACGGGAGAGCACGCACAGACATCCTCGGGAAAGCACTAATGAACTACGCCATCCCTGACACTTATGCGGTGAGATACCAACCATCCGATATCACCCACAAAGCTAAGAGGCCACTGGCACCGAATAATACCCATAAAGAACGCTAACCGCCACCGGCATCTGATGCCATCCGATAAGGGAGAACTCTTTTGGCAAAGAATTTTACCAAAAAGCCCGATTTGAATCATTATGCTCGATAAAAGGAAAAAGGGAAGCTCAAATAGAAAACAGCACTACTGCTAGTAAGATAGCGATCCAGGCAAGCGCCAAAGAAAGAAGGGGGCACAAGCAAGCGCAAGAATCAAAGCAGGGCAGGATCGAAGAGCTTAGACAACAAGCAAGCGAGAAGGAATCCCTCAAAGGCACTGAGGCAAGGTCTTTCCGATGCGCGCTAAGACAACCACTCATGTCTACTTCTAATGCGCACGAACCAGAGCTCTCTCCCGGGAACCCCTTCCCTAGTAAAGAGGTACTGACCATCGGTTCTATCGTGCCCCAGTTAACGAGAGCCTCGGATAGACTAAGGATCTTAGGTGAGACCTAGAGTGCAGCCAACTAAACGCCAAAGAAATCGGAAGAAAACTTCCACATCTGAGATTCCATGTGTGACTAACTCAATTGAGAAATGCCCCTCTTGTACGCTAAATTTTTTAGCATACTCAAGAATATTCCTAGCAAGAATTATTTAGGAAAAAGCGATATTATATATATGGAAAAAAGAGACCCCAAACTCGTCGAGTAGGAATGGAATTTGGACGTGGGATGTAAACTCTACTCGACGAGTTGAGAGCCTTAACTCGACGAGTAGGACTGGCAGAGTGAAACCCTAATTTTCAGGGTTTAGATCCCTATTTAAACACCTTAACCTCCAAAGTCTTGCCTCATTTACGGGCTCCAAGTCCCAAACCCTAATGCCTTGTGTGAGCTTGTGAGTCATCTTTGAGAGAAAACTTGTGCATTTGAAGCTTATGGAAGAAGAAGAATCTTGAGGACTCAAGAAGAAGAGAGTAGATCCAGAAACTTCACTCCATTTGCAGCATTTTCTAGTAAGCAAGTCTCAAACTTGCTTAATGATTACTTAGATCTCTTCATCTTCATTTTTATTGAGTTTTTGGTCCAAGTAGCATCGTCCTTGGGAAATGGACGTCCCAAGTGAGTATACTTCTAGCTCTAGGACCTTAGAGGGCCTTTATGACATAAAGGTGCAAATTTTATGGTCATTGAAGCCCCATTCAAGCTTTAGGATGTCATTTTGGCCTTTTAAGCTCTAAAAGGCCTTGCATGGAGAGAAAGTAAGAGGATTTACGTGTTCATATAGTGTATAGGGTCTAGATCTCAGTTTGTATGCCTTAGATTGAAGTATAAATGGCTTTTGGTTCAAAATCTAGGTCTTAAAGAGTTAGGCTTTGAGCTAAACCCATTAAGGAAGGCTATTAATGGGTAAAGTTGGAAACTTTACCCTTAAAAGGACATTTTCAGTATGTAGATGGAGTATGGAGCTTAGATCTGAAGGATAGGAGCTTAATCTTAAAGATGGCTTAATAGACTGAAGAACTCGTCGAGTCCATAAAGGAACTCGACGAGTTGGATCGAAGTGTCCTGATTCTGTAAAGGGAAAAACTCGACGAGTTCAAGGATGACTCGACGAGTTGAGTGGAGAAGTCCCGATTATGTGGATAAGAGGAACTCGACGAGTTGGATCACGATTTCAGGGTTTATAATTCATGGAAATCAATGAGTTGATGGATCAACTCAGCGAATTGAGTCAACCCAGGATGTTAACTTTGACCAGGGTGTTGACTGTGACTTGGACTTTGACCAAAGTTGACCCGTAAGGGAATATACGTATGAAAGGGTAATTAAAGGAAATATTTTATGTGTAGGAGTTTGAGTGGGGTTGATTTCAGAACCGAGGAGAGTTCAGATACTTCACGACATTTGAGGTGAGTTACCTTCCTGTACGAGTAGGTCGAAGGCACCAATGTCGGCCCACTAGTATTTGATTATAGTTGAGATGATTGTCTTTGTGATAATTGTCTGGTATTCCACTATCTATTATGCTTTATGTGCTAGTATGTTATGTTAATATGCGATAGTGGTAGGAAGGGTGGGATAGACCCTATTACCGGTTGAAAGAGACCGAAGGGGAGGCCAGCACCCAGATATGCTAAGTAGTATGTGATTTATGTGTATACGCTAGGGTATTTTGTGGTAGTAGTAGGGGAGAAATAGTCCCCAGTTACCAGTTGTAAGAGACCAAAAGGGTAGGCCAACACCTAGATATGTTAGGCTATTACCGGTTGAAAGAGACTGAAGGGGTAGGCTAGCACCCATATATGCTAGGCAGTTACCGATTGAAAGAGACCGAAGGCGAGGCCAGCACCTTGATATGCTAGGCATTATGTTATTGGATGGTATGTGGTATGATGGGGGAACTCACTAAACTTTGTGCTTACGGTGTTCAGTTTTGGTTTTAGGTACTTCCTCTTCGAGGGGAAAGGAGCTAGCATGATCGCAGCGCATCACACTACATTTTCCGCACAGAGATCTTTGGGATTTATACTTTGATGTTGTTTTATTATGACATGTTTTGACTATCGATACATTGGATTTTCATATGAGTGATATTATGATTGTTATCAGACAAATGGTTTTATAATTGTTTAATTTAAAATGAAATTTTTAGCCTTAAATTTTGGGATGTTATAATTACTATAATTGTTCATTTATGTAACTTGGTTCTCGCCTCGCGTCACCATTTTCTACGTGCGGCGTAATCAAAGATTTAAATCATCACTTACAACTTTTTATAGATAAGTACAATAGATCACCACAAGATTTATCAATAATATTCACATGAAAAATGTTGAAATCTCATAATATTTATAAAATGACCAAGTTAACCTTATGATCAAAATACCCTTCTAGCATAAATATTAGATTTCACAAAATGAGTATTACAAATGTAACACTTGGATCCCGAGGTAATTCATATTTCCAATTTCCTACTTTTTTAAGGTTTGCCACGACGTGGTGGAGGCACCACGACGTGGCAAATCAAGGAAACATCACGGTTCATTTAAGTCACCATGGCATAGCAGTATATGGCCTCGATGTTCTTTGAGATATGAGAAAATCCTAATCCCTTCCTCCTTTGTTTAAGCCTTGTTTTGGTGTTCTTTGAAGCCATTGAAGGAAGAAAGAAGAAGAAGTAAGCTAAGATCCAGCAATCAAGACCTCCTTCTTTGTGGTAGCATTCTTATGGACCTTTGTAAATGTCCATGACTCAATTTTTATCATGATAGATTGCTAGATCTTGAGTTTTATCCCTAAATCATCATGTTCTTGATTGTTAGAGTGGTGAGATCTCATAAAGTTTGCAACTTTATAAATTTTCGGGCCATTTAGGGTGTTTGGTGCTTTAGATCTGCATTGGTAGTGAGTTTTGTTATCATGCATGGATTTTTGGTCCAAAACCCTCATTTTATGTTATCTTATGATGGTAGAAACATTTCTATAAATGTTGAACAAGAAGTCTTCAAGATTAAGTGCTTAATGAATTAAGCCAAGTTGTGTTTTGCCCTTTTGCACCTAGGAGTGAGACGCTTACCTCTTGGAGAGTCTAAAGGGATAAAGATGGAAACTTTAACCACTTAGACCATAGTATGGACCAGATCTGAGCTTAGGAGCCCTAAGAATCGAAGAAGGGGGCTTAACCCATTAAGCTGTTAGGAACCTAGTGCCCACGGCATGGCCTAGGTCGGCACGATGTGGTGACTAGGCTAAGACTCATATGTTTTTTCATCTAGTGGCCACGTCGTGGCCAAGGATGGATATAACTTGGCAACCAATTGGAGGTTGACATTTGACCATTGACTTTAACCAAGTTTGAATTAGGGGCATTTTGGGTAATTTGAATAGTAGTTGTGTAACGCCCGAGTCGCCAGGTATTTTCTTATGCGGAAAATATATATTATTTGAGTGAGGGTCGTATGTTGGGCGTACATAGTGTACGCAAGGCGTACACATGGTGAGGCGCGGATCGGGGAAGTCCATGCGTACGCTGGGCGTACCTATTTGAGGTATAAAGCTTAAACCTTGGCCATTGCATGCTTAGATCTAGTTTTGCAGTGATTAATGTCATATTTTGGTCTCATAGTTTAGATTCTTTGAGTTAAAGGAGTTTCAGTCCATATGAGTTGTCCTTTTAGGCTCTTGGAAGTGTTAGGAGCCTTAAAAATCGGACCTTGATGGTTTAGCCTTGACCATGCAAGTGTTAGATATCAACTAAGTGTGTTTATGGACTTAATGTATGTCTTAATCCCCATCCATGCTTGCAAAAGCATAAAGTTTATAACTTTGTGGCTTCAACGTTTTTAGGGACCTGGATCTATGTTTTAGACGTTAGGGCTTAATGAAATAAGTCACTAAAAAGATTTTGGGTTAGTTGGCCAGTAAGTTAGGCGTACTCCATGGTACGTTGTGCGTACCGGGTCAAACAACCATATTTAGTCAAGGCCAGCGTACGTTGGGCGTACATGCAGAGTACGTCCCGTATACGCATGCAGTAGACAAAAAAGATTTTTGGGCTCTAAGTTATTGGGCCTTGGATTGTTAGGCCTCAAGCCCACCTGTACATTAAGGCCTATGGGCCTAGGGCTATGATGGATGGTATTTGGGCCTTAGAGTTTATTTGATTGGGCTTGGACATTTTTGGTTTTTGGGCCTTGGGAGGAAGAGGCCCAATAAGGCAAGGATTAGGAAACCTTTTGCCTTAAGACATGAATTAGGTCTTAGAGTCAGACTGTGACCTAATAACTAATTAGAAATTTATGTGTGCGATAGGGAGAGGAGTTCGCAAGTCATCAGCCGGGTACGATTTGACACCCACAGTTTGAGGTGAGTCTCCTTTCGTAGAATTCGTGGATCGAAGGCACCAAGGCCAGCCTACTAGTTATGGTATAGTATGATGATTGTTTTCTTGATAATTTTCTGTTTTGCATAAATTGATTGATGTTGTTGTGCTTTATGTATGATAGGTGAAATAGACTTGTTATCCAGTTGGAATAGACCGAAGGGGCAGGTAAAGCACCCAGATATGCTCGACACCATCTGGTTGGAAATGACTGAAGGGGTAGGCTGCGCACCCATATATGTGTGGCAGTATGTTGTTTTAGTATGTGGTATGGTGGGGGAACTCACTAAGCTTTGCGCTTACCATTTTAGTTTGTGTTTCAGGTACTTCCAACTCGAAGGGGAAGGGACCGGCATGATCGCATCGCATCACACTATGATTTTCCGCAATAGAGATTTTGGGACTTATGCTCTGATAATACTTTTCTATGATTTGTCTTTATTGTATACTATGACTATATTGTGTTCTCATGGTCTTGAAATTAATGATGTTTTGTGACATGGATTTAGTAAACTTAAAAATGAAATTTTTGGGTCGTATTTTCTGGATGTTACAAGTTGGTATCAAAGCCTTGGTTTGAGGGATTTTGGCATACTCTCAGGTGTGTTTGAACTTAAATCGAGGGTTTGGTAGGTTTTTATAAGAAAAATATTCCTTTTTAGACTAACGATTTTGATAAAAGACAAGGGGTGTGATGCGTGCAATCGGCCGAGCTCAAGTAAGTTTTCCCCAAGATATCTATACATGTTATCTGTTATTATTTGGTTTATAAATATGTGAATTTCATGCTAGTTAGCACTAGGAATCTGATCAGTTTTTGCAGGATGGAATGCTAGGAGAGATGCCTTTATATGCCTATCGCATGAGCTTGTAGACTTGCATGCTAGTACTGATCAGTCGGTGATAGGATGGCCCGACTGGATTATGTTTGTTTCTAGTTACCTAAAGCTCGAATGTTGCTTGCTTTGTGCTTTCTAGGAGTTCCAACCAACTTCTGTTAACTAGTAAGCGAAAGCAATTAGTTACATGTTATGTGAACCAAATAATATTAGAAGGTTAGGTTTGGCTCTATTGCACAACTCTTGTTTGAGTCCAACCGTTGTAGGGTAAGACCTCTCATTCGAAGAATTATCTGGTTTTAATGATATGTAACTGTATTCGTGAGTTAGTTAAAGTGAGCTAGTGGAAGTTCCTTCGGCACCTGATGGCAGTAAGTGGTGAGAGAGAATTTCCCTAGGAATGCCTAGGAAGAGATTAGTGCCAGGAGCCTTATCTGATTGCGAATTGTATGTATGAATAGGAAGTAACCTCGAAGATCCAAAGCGATCCTTGGGGAAATTACAGATATATTTGGAAGGTAGTATGGGCCCATACTACCAAAATCAGAGGATTTTTACTCGATTCCGGGAGAGATGCGAGGAAACCATGGGGGCTTGTAGAATGTGAAATTCCTCGATTTCTTTTATTATTGATCCTGATAGTTGCATGGTTTGTTTCCGAATGGTGATGACACATTAGGGAGCAGGTGGTTCAGGTACAGGTTCTGATCCATTTGACGAGGGCTTACGAGAGTTCATTTCATCTGAGATTACTAGAGGCATCCTTGATTCGACCCCGATGATTTCCGGGTCGATCAACGAGGTCATTATAGAGCTGATGGAGGATCGTCTTAGGTCCTTCAGGAGCGATACGACACCTAGCCAATCTGGGACCCGTACACTTTGCTTCAAGGATTTCAGGGGATGTGAAGCACCATACTTTTTCGAGGTGAAGGACCCCATCACAGATAGACGATGGATAGCAGACATTGAGTATGCTCAGATGACTAGCTTCTGCCTCGAGGCGTCAAAGGTCAGGTTTGATGCGGGTTTTTTGAGGGAGCGAGCCAGGGATTGGTGGGAGGAGGTTGGTTATGCCTTGGGATCTCTGGCCATTGAGGCCATGTCCTAGCCGGAATGTAACGACCCAATTTTTACGTCCAAAAATTTCGTTTGTAAAACATTACTTAGAAAGCATTAATGATTAAAACATTGTTTAATTAAACCATTTCACATCGAAAACCTAATTGGAAATCCACAACATGTAAACAATCAAAACATCAGAGTATCAATCCCAGAATAAGCTCATAACTGTAGAAACAAGAGAGTGTGTGTGTGACATGCTGCTACCGCGCCGGCTCCTTTCCCCTAGCTGAGGAGGTACCTGAAACCAAAACTGAAAAACGTAAGCACAAAGCTTAGTGAGTTCCCCCATCGTACCACATACCATACAAACACATAACATACATACTGCCACGCTATTCTAGGGTGCCTGTCTACCCGGTTCGACCATTCTAGGGTGCCGACTACCCGTGCGGCCATTCTGGGGTGTCGTCCTACCTGTGTCAAGCCATTCTGGGGTGCTGACCTACCCATGTCAAGCCATTCTCGGGTGCTGACTACCCTTCGGTCCTAACAACCGAACCTCGAGGGCTATTTCACCCCCTACTACTACTATCACATTTAAACATAACATAAACATATTATCAGACATATCTGGGGTGTCTGAACTACCCGTCGGTCCTAACAACCGAACTTGGGGACTATTCCCCTCCTACTATCACTATCGCATAAACATAACAAGCCAGCATGCAACACATCATCACATACTGTCAGACGTATCTGGGGTGTCTGACTACCCTTCGGTCCTAACAACCGAACTCTAATACTTTCACATACAACATATCATGCTAGCACATAACATATCAGGTAGTAGCAATCCTAGATGATATCACAGAGACAATCATCTATCATACGAAACCTACTGGTGGGCCGGAATTGTGGCCGTAGACCCACTGCTACTGGAAGGTAACTCACCTCGAAGTAGCTGCTGATCTGATCGGGAACTGACTGTCTACTGCTGCTGCTGCTGCTCCGGAAATCCTCCGGCTGCAACTCCCACAACATACTCAATAAATCACTGCTAACTGACCTTTGGGTAAAATAACCATTTTACCCTTGATCATGTCATAAGTCAAAGTCAGAGTCAACTTTCAGTTGACCCGACTCGCCGAGTTGGCTCTCCAACTCGCCGAGTCCCTATCCAATCGATTGTCTTGGATCCCGTCCCTACTCATCGAGTTAGGCGTTGACTCGACGAGTTCTTCTTCTAAACTGAGGTTCAAGTCCTTCATCCTACTCGCCGAGTTGTATGAACAACTCGCCGAGTTCATCTTTATCCGAAGAACACTTTATGCTGTGACTCGCCGAGTTGTATGAACAACTCGCCGAGTCTGTTCTTGATCTAAGGAGATTGCCTTGAACTCGCCGAGTCAGGGCATGGACTCGCCGAGTTCCTCCATGGATGAGTTTGGCTTCCAACTCACTGAGTCACACCCCATGACTCACTACTTGCACTCGACACAACGAAAAGGGGACAACTCGGAGACTCGCGAGCATACTCGCCGAGTCGTCGCCATGCAATCACTATATACGCGATTTTGCTCGATTCCAGTCTATGCCATTCACAGATCTGGGTTCCTAGAACATGAATGACACGTAAAGTTTCCAACTTTACGTGTAGATACTCACCGATGAGGGATTTAGGGCTCAAAATGCCTCGAAAGGGTAGATCTAGGGTGAACAAGCAACATGGGTCCATAAAGGTAACGGATCTGAGATCCTGGAGCTCAATCTTGCCTAGATCTAAAGGCCAATCAACTTATTACGACTTATATTGCACATACAAGCTTGGGGAAGGGATCAAGAAAGACTTAATGGAGCAATAAGCATAAAAACAGAGGGAAAACGGGTTATACCTCAAAGAAATCACTGAGAGAACACTAAGATGCTTGGCTTCCTTCCCTTCCTCTTGATCTACTCCACTTCCTTCTCAAATCCTTCAAGAACACACAAAATGCTTCAACTCTCAAGGAAATAAGATTTGGAACGAGGGTTGGGAGCTCTAAGGTGAATGGGGGCTGGCTTGGGGCGGACATGAGGTTTAAATAGGGTGCAAACCCCTGAAACTTAGGGTTTCATCCAACAACAGTGACTCACCGAGTACAGGATATGGAATCGCCGAGTCGCCAACTTAAACATGTCCCGGGTCCCGTATCTACTCGGCGAGTCGGACCTATGACTCGCCGAGTCCAAGGCTAAAAAAATGGATAATACTCAAGTGAGATTTACGTACCAGGAACCAGGTGCTACAAATCTCCGCCACTTATTTTAGACTTCGTCCTCGAAGTCTGCTGGTCGATCCTGGAACAGCTCAGAATAATGCTCCATCATCTCCTCCACCAGCTCCCAAGTCCACTCCGAACCCTTGTGGTGCTGCCATTGCACCTTCACTAGCTCCACCTTCTTGTTCCTCAAATCCTTCGACTTCCTGTCGAGGATTGCGATTGGGCGCTCAATGTAATTCAGGTTGTCATCAACCTGAAAATCCTCTAACGGCACTACCGCTGAATCGTCCACTAGACACTTCTGTAGCTGAGAAACATGGAAAGTGCTGTGGATCTGGCTGAGCTCGGCTGGCAGATCCAGCCTATACGCCACCTTGCCCACTCAGGCTACAGTGAACGGTCCGATGAATCTCGGGCCCAACTTGCCCCGCTTCCTGAATCGAATGACGCCTTTCCAAGGCGACACCTTCAGGAGAACCATATCCCCGACTTGGAACTCCAAGTCGGATCGACGCTTGTCGGCGTAACTCTTCTGTCGACTCTGAGCAGTCTGAAGCCTGCTCCGAACCTGCTGGATCCTCTCGGTCGTCTTGAGCACCACTTCGGTGCTCACCATGACTCTTTGGCCAACTTCACCCCAGCATATCGGGGTCCTGCACCTCCGTCCATACAACATCTCGAATGGAGGGCGGTCGATACTCGCGTGGTAGTTGTTGTTGTACGAGAACTCAGCCAGGGGAAGATAGGTATCCAAGCTACCACCGAAATCCAACACGCATGCCCGCAGCATATCCTCCAAAGTCTGGATGGTCCGCTCGCTTTGACCATCCGTCTGCGGATGAAAGGCGGTGCTAAAATGCAAACGGGTGCCCAACTCGTCATGAAATCTCTTCCAAAACCTGGAAGTAAAACGCACATCCCTGTCCGAAATGACCGATACTGGCACCTTATGTCGCGCCACGATCTCCCTGATATAGATGTCGGCCAATTTCTCGGCCGATATGCTCTCCTGGATCGGGATAAAGTGAGCACTCTTGGTCAATCGATCCACGATGACCCAAATCGAATCCACTCCACGCACGGTCCTGGGAAGCTTCGTGATAAAATTCATCGTGATGTCTTCCCATTTCCAGAGTGGAATATCCAACGGCTGCATCTTGCCATGTGGTCTCTGATGTTCGGCCTTGACCTTCCTGTAGGTCAAGCACCGTTCAACGTACCATGCCACATCCCACTTCATGCAGGGCCACCAATAATCTAGATGAAGATCCCTATACATCTTCGTCGCCCCGTGATGAATAGAGAATCGGGACTTGTGCGCCTCCTCCATCAAAATCTGGCACACGGCTCCGTGATACGGCACCCACACCCTACGGTGTAGTGTCAATAGTCCTTGGCTATCATAATCAAAGGAGGAAACCTGACCCACCACACGCTCGCTCTTCCGATGCTCCTCCTTGATAGCCTCCTGTTGAGCCTCCCGAATTCGCTCCAACAGGGGAGTCACCACGGTCATCCTCATGCAAACGTACCTGATCAGCGCCACCTTGCGGCTAAGCGCATCGGCCACCACATTGGCCTTCCCCGGGTGGTAGAGGATCTCGCAATCATAATCCTTTACCACGTCCAACCACTGACGCTGCCTCATGTTCAGATTCGGCTGATCCATGAGGTGCCTCAAACTCTTGTGGTCCGTGTAAATGGTACATCGAACCCCGTAGAGGTAATGTCGCCAAATCTTGAGGGCAAAAACCACCGCCCCCAACTCCAAATCATGCGTCGGGTAGTTCGCCTCATGAGGCTTGAGCTGCCTCAAAGCGTAGGCAATGACATGCCCCCTCTGCATCAGTACCGTGCCCAACCCTGAAATGGACGCGTCACAATAAACCACAAAATCCTCTATGCCCTCTGGCAGGGCTAAGATCGGCGCCTCGTACAATCTCTGTCTCAGTGTCTAAAATGCAGCCTGCTGCTCGGGTCCCCACCGAAAGACCATGGCTTTCTTCGTCAGCCGCGTCAGGGGTACGACTATCTTGGAGAAATCCTGAATAAATCTCCGATAGTAGCCTGCTAATCCCAGGAAACTCCGAATCTCAGATGGAGACTTTGGAACCTCCCATCTCATCACGGCCTCGACCTTGGCTGGATCGACCAGAATCCCGTTCTGGTTGACGAGGTGTCCGAGTAATTGCACCTCGTGCAACCAAAACTCACACTTGGAGAACTTGGAATACAAGCTCTCCCTCCTCAGGGTCTCCAACACCTCTCTCAGATGCTCCTCATGCTCCTCCTGAGTCTTGGAATAAACCAAGATGTCATCGATAAAGACTATCACAGACCGATCCAGCATCGGTCTGCATACACATTTCATGAGGTCCATGAACGCGGCAGGAGCATTGGTGAGCCCAAACGGCATCACCACGAACTCATAATGGCCATAGCGCGTCCGAAACGCGGTCTTCTGTGTATCCTCCTCCCTGACCCTCATCTGATGATAACCCGAACGCAAATCGATCTTGGAAAACCAAGATGCTCCCTGAAGCTGGTCAAAGAGATCATCAATCCTCGGAAGTGGGTAACGGTTCTTCACCGTTACCTTGTTCAGCTCCCGGTAATCTATACACATCCGATGCGACCCGTCCTTCTTTTTCACGAACAGAATCGGGGCTCCCCAGGGTGAACTACTCGGACGAATAAATCCCTTGTCTAGCAGCTCCTGCATCTCGGGAGGAGCCAACCGGTACAGTGCCTTGGCTATCGGAGCCGCACCAGGAACGCGGTCAATCCTGAACTCCACCTGTCGCTCCAGAGGTATCCCAGGAAGCTCCTCTGGGAAAACATCCGCGAAATCTCGAACCACCGGAACCTCGCTCACTGTCGCCTTACCCGCCTCCCGGGTATCCGCCACATACGCGACATATCCTGCGCATCCCTGCTGAAGGTACCATCTAGCCCTCGCTACTGAACAGACTGAGGGTCCACACTGTGGCCTCTCGCCATGAATCACTAACTCTCCCCCACTTGGGGTCCGGACTCGCACTAGCTGCTGCGCGCAATCTATCACCGCCCCATTAGGGCTCAACCAATCCATGCCTATAATCACCTTGTTCCCACGCAACGGAATGGGAACCAGGTCTACTAAGTAGCGTT
Source organism: Lactuca sativa (assembly GCF_002870075.4). Taxonomy (NCBI): domain Eukaryota; kingdom Viridiplantae; phylum Streptophyta; class Magnoliopsida; order Asterales; family Asteraceae; genus Lactuca; species Lactuca sativa. Next base: position 51,588,185 of record NC_056631.2, on the reverse strand, counting down.
CCTCAAACAAGCGCAATATGCAATCCCGAAACACCATCGATGCTCGTACCGATCGATCATCAGCGATCTCTACCTCCAAAGGGCAATCCAACATGCCCGAAGACTCAGGAAACTTCTTGCTAAGCGCAAGGCACACAAATGATCGGGATGCACCCGAGTCGAATAACACCTGAACTGGGATACCGTTCACATGGAACGATCCTAAAACATATATATATATATATATATATATATATATATATATATATACCGAGCACATATCAATATCATAACATCATAAAATAAAAATAGAGGGAAAGAATCATACCCGTCACCACATCGGGTGCGGCGCGTGCCTCCTCGGTAGTCAACTGAAATGCCCGGCTCCTCACCACCGGAGCCTCTGTCTTGCCCTGCCGGCCATCCGTGATCCGCAGTGTCGCTGGAGCTGGCGCCTTCACCGGCGCTGAAACTGTCGACTGGGGGCAATTGGCCTTCTTGTGGCCCCTCTGGTTGCAGTGGAAACACAGCAACTCCGATGTCTGAATAACTGCTGCCGGAGTAGTGCAATCCGTGCTAAAGTGCCCAGACTTGCCGCACTTGTAGCAGCCTGATGATCCCAACCTGCAAGCCCCCTTGTGCGGCCTGCCACATTTCCTGCAGCGCCTCGGTCCTGACTGGCCTTTCAGCCTACCATCTGATCCCTTGGGCTTCTTCCCCAAATCCCCTCCTGTCTGTCCCTCCTTTGACTTTCGTTTCCGGATATCCTCCAAATCTATCTCCCTCTCCCTCGCCCTGGCAATCATAGAGTCAAAGGTAGGGCAAGTTGAAAAGCTAACATGCTCCCGGATGTCAGCTCGTAGCATATCATGATAACGGGTCCTCCTCATATCCTCGTCACCAGCATATTGGGGCACCAACAAAGCCCTCTCCCGGAACTTGGTGGTGATCTCCACCACAGTCTCCGTTGTCTGCCTCATGTCCAAAAACTCATTGGCCAGCTGCTGAAGCTCGATAGCCGGTGCAAACTCTGCCCTGAACCTGGTCACAAAGTCCGACCATGTCATAGCCTCGATAGCTGAGGCTCCCAACGAGTCACAAAACTGACTCCCACCAATCCCGGGCTCGATCTCGTAAGCACCCTGCTGCATACCTCACCTTCGACCCCTCGGGGCAGAAGCTAGTCAACTGTGCAGACTCGATGTCTGCAATCCATCGCCTGGCAGCAATGGGGTCTTTCACCCCGTGGAAATTCGGCGTACCACTGCCCCTGAAGTCCTTAAAGGACAGTGTGCGAGACTCTGACTGGCCAGATGCCATGTCTCTCCTGAATGCCCTGAGGCGATCCTCCATCAACTCGATGATCCCTTCCTTGATCGACCCGAAGATAATGGGAGTCGACTCAAGGATACCCCTAGTGATCTCTGACGCGATGAACTCGCGTAGTCCCTCATCTACCGGCTCGGAACCTGATCTCGAACCTGAACCCTCTCCTGAACCGCCATCTATCGGCCTCGATCGAAGTACCACCATTCTGCAATACATAATAACACACATTAGTGATACTGATACTTCCTGAGGGATCACAACTACTTACAAGTTCCCTGGTCTTATCTTGGCCTTCCTTGGTTCGGGTATGGATCCTCTACTTTCAGTAATACGGGCCCATACTACCTTCCACATCTATCCGTACCTTCTTCAAGGACCGCCTCGACTCCACCATATCCCTTCCACTACGGCTGATCACTACTATACTCATCCTAGGCTTGCCCTAGGGAAATCTCAGACTCCACCCTACCAGGTCCTCAGCTGCTGAAGGCCTCTTAGTAGTGCCAATTAACCATTACCTGAACACCATCACATGTGGTGAGGCTCGGATAATCCTTCAAGTAACAGGCTCACCCCTACAACGGTTAGACTCAAACGAGAGCTGTGCAATAGGGCCAAATCCAGCACTCTAAGATTATTCAACCCTGATCACATGTGACATGACGTATTCACCTAATGGCTAACTCCCACCACTCAGAGTCCCACAAAGCACAAAGCAAGCAGAATTCGAACTAAGGGAACAATCTCATTCAACCTATCGACTTACAGGAACTGTACTAGCATACAATGCTAAGCTCATACCATCAGGCATAACCTAATCAGGCTATCCTACATGTTGTCTACTCAATACTAGCATGCAATTCTCATACAGCTGAAACACATAAAGCAGGCACATAAGGCATCACTCCTAGATCCTTAGTCCTATTCTAGCATGCTGTTCTACAAAAGCTGATAAACATAACATAAACTTGTATGGGTACTTTGGGGAATACTTACTTGAGCTCGGCCGGTCGCGCACATCACACACTTCATTCTTTTTCAAAACTCTTTTCTCAATTTTAGAAAACATTTTCTTTTAGAAAATCTTTTAATCCCTCGATTTGAGTTCAGACACCCCCGAAGGTGAGTCCGAATCCCTCAAACCAGGGCTCTGATACCAACTTGTAACGACCCAATTTGTACGTCCAAAAATTTCGTTTGTAAAACATTACTTAGAAAGCATTAATGACTAAAACATTGTTTAATTAAACCATTTCACATCGAAAACCTAATTTGAAATCCACAACATCTAAACAATAAAAACATCAGAGTATCAATCCCAGAATAAGCTCATAACTGTAGAAACAAGAGAGTGTGTGTGTGACATGCTGCTACCGCGCCGGCTCCTTTCCCCTAGCTGAGGAGGTACCTGAAACCAAAACTGAAAAACGTAAGCACAAAGCTTAGTGAGTTCCCCCATCGTACCACATACCATACAAACACATAACATACATATTGCCACGCTATTCTGGGGTGCCTGTCTACCCGGTACGACCATTCTAGGGTGCCGACTACCCGTGCGGCCATTCTGGGGTGTCGTCCTACCTGTGTCAAGCCATTCTGGGGCGCTGACCTACCCATGTCAAGCCATTCTCGGGTGCTGACTACCCTTCGGTCCTAACAACCGAACCTCGAGGGCTATTTCACCCCCTACTACTACTATCACATTTAAACATAACATAAACATATTATCAGACATATCTGGGGTGTCTGAACTACCCGTCGGTCCTAACAACCGAACTTGGGGACTATTCCCCTCCTACTATCACTATCGCATAAACATAACAAGCCAGCATGCAACACATCATCACATACTGTCAGACGTATCTGGGGTGTCTGACTACCCTTCGGTCCTAACAACCGAACTCTAATACTTTCACATACAACATATCATGCTAGCACATAACATATCAGGTAGTAGCAATCCTAGATGATATCACAGAGACAATCATCTATCATACGAAACCTACTGGTGGGCCGGAATTGTGGCCGTAGACCCACTGCTACTGGAAGGTAACTCACCTCGAAGTAGCTGCTGATCTGATCGGGAACTGACTGTCTACTGCTGCTGCTGCTGCTCCGGAAATCCTCCGGCTGCAACTCCCACAACATACTCAATAAATCACTGCTAACTGACCTTTGGGTAAAATAACCATTTTACCCTTGATCATGTCATAAGTCAAAGTCAGAGTCAACTTTCAGTTGACCCGACTCGCCGAGTTGGCTCTCCAACTCGCCGAGTCCCTATCCAATCGATTGTCTTGGATCCCGTCCCTACTCATCGAGTTAGGCGTTGACTCGACGAGTTCTTCTTCTAAACTGAGGTTCAAGTCCTTCATCCTACTCGCCGAGTTGTATGAACAACTCGCCGAGTTCATCTTTATCCGAAGAACACTTTATGCTGTGACTCGCCGAGTTGTATGAACAACTCGCCGAGTCTGTTCTTGATCTAAGGAGATTGCCTTGAACTCGCCGAGTCAGGGCATGGACTCGCCGAGTTCCTCCATGGATGAGTTTGGCTTCCAACTCACTGAGTCACACCCCGTGACTCACTACTCGCACTCGACACAGCGAAAAGGGGACAACTCGGAGACTCGCGAGCATACTCGCCGAGTCGTCGCCATGCAATCACTATATACGCGGTTTTGCTCGATTCCAGTCTATGCCATTCACAGATCTAGGTTCCTAGAACATGAATGACACGTAAAGTTTCCAACTTTACGTGTAGATACTCACCGATGAGGGATTTAGGGCTCAAAATGCCTCGAAAGGGTAGATCTAGGGTGAACAAGCTACATGGGTCCATAAAGGTAACGGATCTGAGCTCCTGGAGCTCAATCTTGCCTAGATCTAAAGGCCAATCAACTTATTACGACTTATATTGCACATACAAGCTTGGGGAAGGGCTCAAGAAAGACTTAATGGAGCAATAAGCATAAAAACAGAGGGAAAATGGGTTATACCTCAAAGAAATCACTGAGAGAACACTAAGATGCTTGGCTTCCTTCCCTTCCTCTTGATCTACTCCACTTCCTTCTCAAATCCTTCAAGAACACACAAAATGCTTCAACTCTCAAGGAAATAAGCTTTGGAACGAGGGTTGGGTGCTCTGAGGTGAATGGGGGCTGGCTTGGGGCGGACATGAGGTTTAAATAGGGTGCAAATCCCTGAAACTTAGGGTTTCATCCAACAACGGTGACTCGCCGAGTACAGGATATGGACTCGCCGAGTCGCCAACTTAAACATGTCCCGGGTCCCGTATCTACTCGGCGAGTCGGACCTATGACTCGCCAAGTCCAAGGCTAAAAAATGGATAATACTCAAGTGAGATTTACGTACCAGGAACCAGGTGCTACACGGAATTTGTGACCAGGTTTCGAGTAGAGTCCGCACTAGCTGTAGAGGTACAACAGTTGGCCAAGGTGTTTCTGGACATGATACAGACAACAGAGACTATGGCGGAAATCATTGCCAAATTCAGGGAGAGGGCGTTTTTTGTGCCCCAATATGCAGATGATGAGGAAATGAGGAAAACCCGATATCACGATATGTTGAAAGTAGACATCAGAGAGTCCGTTAGTTATTCGGCGTGACCCACTCTGGATGATATGATAGCAAGGGCACGAGAGCGAGAGATTGATATGGAGCACATTAGGAAGTGGAAGACAGAGCCTGGGCAGACGGTTGGGGTTTCAGCGAAGAAACCTAAGGGATTTGACTCGAGGTCGAAGGGCCAGCAGGGCCGGAGACGCTATGGAAAATGTGGCAGGTCACATGAGGGAGTATGTAGAGCACTGGGCTTAGGTTGTTACAAGTGCGGCAAGACCGAGCACTTTAGCAAGGATTGTACTGCCCCTTCTCCCGCCATTCAAACATCAGACCTGATTTGCTTTCATTGCAATCAGAGGGGCCACGAGAGGGCCCACTGCCCGAGTCTAGCATTGGGAGCACCAATGATGGCACCAGCTCCAACGATCATGTAGATCATAGATGGCCGTCAAGGTAAGGCGGATGCTACAGCGGTGAGGAGTCGGGCCTTTCAGTTGACCGCCAAGGAGGCACGCGCCGCACCAAATGTGGTGATGGGTATGTTTCTTCTTTTTAACTCTTATATTTATGTTGATTTTGATACTTATATTTTATGTGTTTTGTTTTAGGATCGTTCCTTGTGATCGATATCTCTGTTTTGGTTTTATTCGACTCGGGGGCCACCCGATCCTTCGTGTCTCTTGTGCTCAGCAAGAAAGTTTGTCGGATCTCCGAGCATGTTAGACTACTCGTTAGAGGTTGAGATGTCAGATGATCGATCCGTCCAAACATCGAGGGTCCATCGAGATTGTGTTTTGAGGATGTGCAGTGAATGTTATTCTATTGACTTGGTTCCCATTCCTCTACGCAGGAACAAGGTCATAGTAGGGATGGATTGGTTGAGGATCAATGGGGCAATGATTGATTGCAAGCACCAGATAATGCGAGTGCAGACCCCAAGTGGGGGAGAATTGGTGGTCCAGGGCGAGGAGCTCACCGTGGCCCTGTTTTATGTTCAGTCACTAGGGCCAGACGCTATCTCCATCAGGGTTGCTATGGGGTTGTTGTTTACGTTATGGATACCCGAGAGAAGGGTAGGGATACGGTTGATAAGGTTCCAGTTATACGAGAGTACACAGACATGTTCTCAGAGGATTTACCCGAGTGCCTTCGGAGAGACATGTGAAATCCCGAATCAATCTGGCTCCTGGTGCGGCTCCAATAGCCAAAGCACCATATCGATTAGCTCCACCAGAGATGCAGGAGTTGTTTACGCAACTGCAGGAGCTGTTAGGCAAGGGATTTATCCGACCGAGTAGTTCTCCTTGGGGTGCACCGATCCTGTTTGTGAAGAAGAAGGATGGATCGCACCGAATGTGTATTGACTACCGGGAGTTAAACAAGCTAATAGTGAAGAACTGTTATCCACTCCTGAGGATCGATGATTTGTTTGATCAGCTTTAGGGGGCGTCTAGGTTTTCCAAGATTGATCTGCACTCGGGATATCACCAAATGAGGTTCAGGGAGGATGATGTGTAGAAGACAACCTTTCGAACTTGTTATAATCATTACAAGTTCATGGTGATGCCTTTCGGGCTCACTAATGCTCTAGCTGCGTTCATGGACCTTATGAACCGCATGTGTAGACCGATGTTGGATCGGTCTGTGATATTATTTATTGATGATATCATGGTCTATTCCAATACCCAAGAGCAGCACGAGGAGCACTTGCGATAGGTGCTAGATACCCTAAGAGGGAGAGGCTATACGCGAAGTTCTCCAAATGCGAGGTCTGGTTGCGCGAGGTGCAGTTTCTGGGGCACCTTGTCAACCAGAACAGTATTCTAGTCGATTCGGTCAAAGTGGAGGCTGTGATGAGATGGGAGGTTATGAGGTCTCCATCTTAGATCCGGAGTTTCCTTGGGTTAATTGGATACTATCGGAGATTTATTCAGGATTTCTCCAAAATAGCGGTACCTTTTACCCGATTGAAGAGGAAAACTGCCACTTTCTGCTGGGGGCCTGGGCAGCAGGCAGCGTTTGAGACTTTGAGGCAGAAGTTGTGAGAGGAGATGATTTTGACCCTGCTAGTAGGTGTCAAGGATTTTGTAGTTTATTGTGACGCTTCTATTTCGGGCTTAGGCACGGTCTTGATGCAGAGAGGGCACATCATCGCTTAAGCCTCGAGGCAGCTGAAGCCTCACGATACGAACTACCTGACTCACGATTTAGATCTGGGGGTAGTGGTTTTTCCCTTAATATTTGGTGACATTACCTCTATGGGGTTCGTTGTACTATTTACACGAGCCACAAGAGTTTGAGGTATTTGATGAATCAGCTGAATCTGAACATGAGGCAACGTCGATGGTTGGACGTGGTGAAGGATTATGATTGTGAGATCCTTTACCACCAGGTGAAGGACAATGTATTGGACGATGCTCTTATCCTCAAGGCAGTCGCGACCCCGATCAGGGATATCTGTCTGAAAATGATAGTGGTGACTCCGCTTTTGGAGCGGATTCAGGAGGCACAAATGGAGGCTATGAAGGAGGAGCACCGGAAGCGTGAGCGCATCGTGGGTCAGATTGCCTCCTTCGATTATGATAGTCGAGGTTTATTGACACTCCATCGCAGAGTGTAGGTTCCATACTTAGGCGGTGTGCGACAGATCCTGAAGGAGGAGGTGCACAAATCCAGATTTTCCATCCATCCCGGGGGGACGAAGATGTATAGAGATCTTCGTCCTGATTACTAGTGGCCCTGCATGAAGCAGGATGTAGCCTGGTATGTAGAGAGGTGCTTGACCTGTAGGAAGGTCAAAGCCGAGCGCCAGATACCTCATGACAAGATACAACCGTTAGACATCCCCATGTGGAAATGGGAGGAGATTACTAGGGACTTTATTAAGAAGTTACCATGGACGACGCGAGGAGTCGATGCGATATGGGTCATCGTAGATCGATTGACCAAGAGCACCCCTTTCATTCCGATCCAGGAGAGTATTTATGCCGAGAAGTTGGTAGATATCTACATCAGGGAGGCCGTGGCTTGGAATGGAGTGTCAGTTTCTGTGATTTTCGACAGAGATGTTTAGTTTACTTCCAGATTCTGGATGAAATTGCATGACGAGTTGGGTACTCGTCTGCACTTCAGCACGAACTTCCACTCCCAGACGGATGGTCAAAACGAGCGGACCATCCATACATTGGAGCGCGTACTGGATTTCGGTGGTAGCTGGGATGCATATCTCCCATTGGCAGAATTTTTTTTATAACAATAGCTACCACGCCAGCATCGACCGACCTCCCTTTGAGATGATTTATAGGAGAAAGTGCAGGGCCTCGATATGCTAGGGCGAGGTCAGTCGGTGAGTTATGGGGAATACCAAGGAGGTGCTTAAGACAACTGAGTTGATCCTGCAGGTCCGGAGTAGACTCCAGATGGCTCAGAGTCGGCAGAAGAGTTACACCGACAGACGCCGATCGGACCTAAAGTTCTAATTCGGGGATTTGGTCCTCTTGAAGGTGTCACCCTCGAAAGGTGTTATTTGCTTCAGGAAGAGGGGAAAGTTGGGCCCCGAGTATATCATACCTTTTAGGATTATAGCCCAAGTGGGCAGGGTGGCGTACCGACTAGATCTTCCGAAGGAGCTTAGACAGATCCACAATACTTTTCATGTCTCGCACGACGTACACATGGTGAGGCACAGATCGAGGAAGTCCATGCGTACGTTGGGCTTACCCATTTGAGGTATGAAGCTTAAACCTTGGCCATTGCATGTTTAGATCTAGTTTTGAGGTGATTAAAGTTATATTTTGGTCCCATAGTTTAGATCATTTGAGTTAAAGGAGTTTCAGTCCACATGAGCTGTCCTTTTAGGCTCTTGGAAGTGTTAGGAGCCATAAAAATCAGACCTTGATGGTTTAGCCTCAACCATGCAAGTGTTAGATATTAACTAAGTGTGTTTATGGACTTAATGTATGTCTTAATCCCCAGCCATTCATGCAAAAGCATGAAGTTTATAACTTTTTGGCTTAGGACGTTTTAGGGACCTGGATCTATGTTTTAGACATTGGGGCTTAATGGAATAAGTCACTAGAAGGATTTTGGGTTGGCTGGCCAGTACGTTCGGCATACTCCATGGTACGCTGCACGTACTGGGTCAACCACCCATATTTGGTCAAGGCCAACGTACATTGGGCGTACATGCAAAGTACATCGCGCGTACGCATAAAGTGGACAAAAATAATTTTTGAGCTTTATGTTATAGGGCCTTGGATTGTTGGGCCTTAAGCCCACCTAGGGATTAAGGCCTATGCGCCTAGGGCTATGATGGATGGTATACATCTATTTATGTTTCGTGTGTGGTAATTTGGCGAACTCACTAAGCTTTGACTTATAGTTGATTTTATGGTTTTAGGTACTTCAGAGGACAGGGGAAAGACGAAGGCGTGATCGTACACATAATCCAGTGATATGTTTCGTAGATTTTATGATACTCTGATTTTGGGATAATTGTATCTGATACTTGGTTTTTATGACTTGGGTTTTGACTGAAACAATGATTTTACTTTAATTGAAAAATAAAAATTTATCGTGATTTTTGGGATGTTACAACAAATAATTAGGTTCATAACGAAATAAAATATCATATGGTGACACATGATTACGAATTTGCAAAGGAATGTGATTTATATGAAAATAAATAGCAGAACAAGCATTAAACTAATATATCTTTGATAAGTTGGAATGAAATACAAGTGTTCGAGCAATCTCGGATAAATGTCAGTTTTTATGTTCCATAATAACATTCTGTTGAGCAGTGTGAGGACACGATATCTTATATGTGATGCTACATTCATGAAAAAAAAATATTCTATTTGTAGAAAAAGATTTTCGCCATGATTTTGAAGTGTCGAAAAGAAGATTTCAAAAAAAAATATTTCTACATGATTTTGAAGTGTCATAAAAAAGCAAGGCGTTGAAATGATGAGATGATAGATAAATCCACGTAAATATAATTTAATAACCAATAAACGAGATAAAATAGTGAAAACAAGATAAAAAAATAGTTGGATCCATATCTATATAAATAGGTTCAACGACTATTATTGTAATTAAGTATTTATTTATAAATTTGTCACAAAGGTCATGCTAGTGTTATGAACCTTTTATCTTGAAATTTATATTTTTTTTTTCCAAATTGTTTATGATAGATAAAGTTAGAATAAATCTAAGTTTAAAAAAAAAAAAAAAAAAAAAACAAATATATGTGTTTTTTTATGCTAGAAGATATTTGAAGAGATTTGAAGATGTTGGTCCATATCTGCATCAAGAAAATGATGCACATATATTTTTAGGTCTGCAGTCTTTAAAAAAACAAACAGTCTGCGAAGGTTAATATTTGCGTGTGATTTCCGCCGATGCGCGGTGCAGACAGAAGAGATCAATAAGATCTGCAGACAAAAAACACCTAAATATTATTGCTGCTATGCAGAATACCATTTATTGTTGTAAGTGCACCTTCAAGTAAGAGATAGAGATAAGCCAGTAGACAAAGCAAGATTGGTAGACATTTTTTACTATCAATTTTCTGAACGTTATCATGCCAATATTGTTGGGGTAAATGTCACTGTAGCCCAACAAACTTACATGTTTTGGTTTAAAAGGTCCCTTATCTTTTTTTTTTTGCATTCTAAAGGTACAAATTCATGTTTTTAAGATATAAAAGGTCCTTTTGAAAAAAATGAAGGGGTCATTCGGTGAACCCCTTCCTAGTCAACATGTTTAATATGTAAACTCAATTATTAATGTCTCCCCTCAATTGACACGGTACATGACCTAAAATAACCCTAAATTCAATAGCGATGGCCATGAAATCAACGAAGACTCCATCTGCTTCTCGTTTTAGAGAAAACCCAATAATCACGTACGAATTGCATCATAATAACTCAGAGGTTTAAATCAGAAAAGATAACAGTGGTGTCTCTTTCGATTTCAATCAACATTCTTCACTTGGTTCCGCGTCTTCTTTGTTATTGACAGAGTAACCTAATCATGAACATCAAATCTTGATCGACAACGATTCTTCACTCTGTTCTCCGCCTTCCAATTTCAACCAGCCCTAATCCTGAACATCAAATCTGATCGACAACGTTGATGCAATTTACCCATTTAGAAAAGAAAAAAAAGAGTATAAAAGTTATAACCAATCCCTCCAGATCACACACTATGATATCACTCTCTTTCTACTCCTTCCCTAATTCTTCACCCACCCTTCTTCTTCTTCCCCATTTGTTTCTCTAAAATAAACAGTGTGTGTATATGTGTGTGAGAGATATTAACCACAAGATGAGGTTCATCTTCCTCCTACTGTTGTTACAGTGCATTCCCAACTCATTCGCTGCCAAATCAAGCCGATTGCCGGAATACCAAGCACTAATTTCCCTCAAATCCACCATCTCCGACGACCCTCAACCCTCCCTTTCCACCTAGGACTTTTCTACCAGCCACTGTACTTGGTCCGGTGTCACCTGCGAACGAACTCACAAGCTCTATCCCTCCCGAAATCGGAAACTTAACAAACCTCCAACAACTTTACCTTGGGTACTACAATGGTTACACCTGTGGTATTCCTCTATAAATCGGTAATTTATCAAGCCTCATTCGCCTCGATGCTGCCAACTGTGGTCTCTTCGGTGAAGTTCCTCTGGAAATCGACAAGCTTCAAAACCTGGACACGTTGTGGTGATTAGAGGCCACCATTGTTAATGAAATTAAGCTTTTTCCATTTCCCAATTTTGAAAATGATATAAGAAAAAAGGTGAAATCTTTTTTTAGGTAAGAAAAAGTGTCAGAGTAGTGCTTAGATAAATTCCCAAAATTGATGACGATGCAGAAGTCTACTAGGCTCCAAGTGTTGCTGACGAGGCTACATGTCATCATTTTCTAACCTATTTGGCAGATATAACCAGTTATAATGGGTTGTTTACCCAAATTAGCAGGTAAAACACAAGTTGATGCCCTTAGAAAGCTAAAAAAATAAGATGAGTGACCTTTTAAACCAAAACACGTAAGTTTGTTGGTTACAGTGACATTTACCCAATATTGTTGAGATGAAGTTCAATGTGGAAATGATAAGGTCCAATAGTCTGATCCGGCCCATTTGCTAAAAATCCAATCATATTACTCTTGTTGTGGGCCATTGAAAAAGCATGATTAGGAGATGATTGTGGGCTAAGCCCATAATTTTTCGGATCATATGGTGGATGCATGGAAAAAGGAACGCGGACATTAGGGTTAGATTCTTCCCCACCATATTGTAGTCATTGGTTCGGGATAATAGCCATTGTTTCTAGCAAGAAAACCAATCATATATCCTCTATTAAATCTAGAAAAAATCCCATTAAAACTACCTCTATATGCACCATTAAAGTTGTTAAAATTTCCTTTATTTCATCTTCACCTTCCTCTTCCTCCACAACAACTATTTCTTCCACCCCTTCTTCCTCTATGATTTTGTCATACTAGCTCCATGACCATACTTATGGCATATTTGAGACACTTGTTGATTTTTCAGAGTTAATTTGTAGGTTATAACATTAGATACATCCAATAAATAAACCATAAACCCCCAAATATTTCGAATAATAAATGTAAATTTAGAGCAAACCATGGAATATTAACAATGGGTTAACACTTAACAGTCAAGTCCTACCAATCCATACAACAACAATGTACATACATTAAAAAAAAAAAACTAATACCAAAAAAAGATTAAAAAAAAATACAATAATAATTTCTTATTTCCGAACATAATCAATCATGGAACCTCCGCCTACCACCGCCTGTTTCATGAGTTACCATCCAATACACCCTTGAGAAAATTCAACCCCTCCGCCGATATACTTCTCCTGACTCGCGTTTGAGGTATCTCAATCCTCGGCGGCGGCTCCGGCGAAAAACAAACCACCACCACCGTCAAATTATCACACGTATTCCTCTTCAAAGCTTCACGAACAAGCTCCTTCGAACATCTCTCTGGATCGTTATGAATCATCAATTGCTTCCTCGTAATCGACACTGCACATTGACTCGTCATAACATCCCACAAACCATCACAACCGATTATAAGAAACTCATCGTCTTCACTCAACACGATCTGCTGCAACTCCGGTTCTGCACTTAACGGACAAGCAGAACCTTTCGGACCTTTCATGTGCCAATCTCCTAACGCTCGAGCCACTGATAACTGGCCGTTTAGGTATCCGTCGTAGATGGCGCCACCGAGTTCTTCGATTCTTAACCTCTCCGATGGGCAATTCGGTTTATGGTCCTTTGAGAGTTCAATCGCTCTTCCTCGTTTCCCTAACACCGCTCGACAATCGCCGGCGTTTGCAACTACCACCGTTCTGTGTTTCGATTTCAGCGTTTTAGGTCAAATGGGAAAAAGAAGAAGAAAAGGTAGAAAATAGAACATGATTTCGGTCAAAGAGGTTGACTTACCTTCCGAATATGAGAGCAGTCAACGCGGTGGTTCCCGATGAGATGTCGAGACAAGATGTGTCGGCGAATGCATGATCGGCTTTCACAAAAGCATTCCGGATTGCTGTTTCTAAGCAAATAGGGAATTGGGGGTCGTCGATGATGAATTTTAATATGTTCTTTCTAACGTATGATGCAGCATCTGTGCCACCATGTCCATCGAAAACCTGTGGAATAGATTAATAATGTTTAGTTCATGAAAGTGTTTGAAGAATTTTGTGGAATTGGAAGAAGGGGAAGATGAAGAGTAGAGACATACGCCATAGAAAGCTCCAGGGGAAGGGAAACCTTCTGGTTGATCTAAATAATCAAGAAGGTTGTCTATACATATATGTTCGTCTTCCATGTATTGTTTTGGCCCTTTTTCTGCACAGCTTCCTGATCGGATCACAGGCAAGAATTCAGAATTCCCATCTGACTTCACAGCAACAGCAACAATCCCGATGCCAAAATCCTAGAAATTTTCACATAATTCAATCAAATTAGCTTACATAATTTAGACCTTCAACACATCTATTTGGATCTAACACTTGTAATTACATAATACAGATAGGAAGCAATTGATTAGAATTAAGAGAAGATGATTTATCATTTATCATACCGGATTTGTGGGCGCTAGCAGAGTTGCTGTGCTCATACTATGTCGAACGACGGAAAGATGCCTTGGAGGTTTACGAATCGCCATGTGTTTCAATCGATCTGAATTCTGTGAAATCTCGTCTTCTCCAATAGACACGATATTGTTGAAACCACCTTCTAGCATTGCATAAGCCGGAGAAAATTCTGTACCCGCAGCCATGTTTGTTCTTGATTGTGCATAAAACCCCCAAATTAAACCAACTACCAAAGCAAATTTCTAAACCCTCGGAAAAAGTGCTACTATTTCGATATTGGGATCGCAACAAAAACCGTGCTGTTCCCTGGATAATATCGAATTAGATTTACTAAAAAACAATCACAAACCAGAATTCACTTCAAATTTCTCTTCTAATTCCACTACAAAATCCGAAAGTTTCCACAGTTGAGACACGACCTTTGATAATATCAATCTGAAGATCCGATATGAATAAATAAACCTCAATCGTTACAACTATGGACAAAAATCTCCAACAAATTCGGATAATTGACCCTAAAAGTTAGGGGGGAAATCAAGTTGTGTACAAAGAACAATAATATATACAGAAAAATCTGATTAAATCTCAAGTAGTATGTATATCTTAACAACGGATCATACGCAGATGATCAATTTCCCAAATCCAGATCCTCTTTCTGCTATATAGTTGAACAATACAACAATAATTAGAAGACTAAATATGGTAAAGAAGAAGAAAGCAATTTGCTCACGGGTGAAGACGATGATTGTTATGCTTTTGTATGCCCTTTTATCACAGTTGTCAGCGTATTTAACCCTAAGAAACCTTCTCGAAATAGAAATTACAGAGAGAGATGTTTATAGAGAGAGAAAGGGGAGATTTTTAGAAAGAGAAAGTGTATGAGAGCAAAATAAAAGGAGTACTTGTTTGTATATAAAACATCTTACATTCACACCCCTATACTTAATAACAAACCACAATAAGGTACCCAGGGAAAGAATTATCCCACTTCACACCGTTATATTTCTTGCATGCATTAGAATTGCGCTTCATTATCAATAAGGTACTTTGAAGTTTGAACATATGTACAAACAAACAAAAATGCATAAAAATTAAATCTTGCAAACAAACATTAATTTATATTTTATTTTACCCCAATGATAAACAAAGTGTGTGCACTAATACCAAAAAAAAGTGTGCAAACATCGTAAAAGATGCTTGTGTAGAAACACCATTTATATGAATGTATGTCGGATTTTATATAACAAATGTAGATAATCTAAGATTCTAAGGTATTCTTCTTATTCATAACATTCACACATGTATTTATACCCAATCACATCCAACACATTAGTGAGTTTGAACATGATAAGTTCAATGATTCTCTTGATAATACATAATTAGCAACATTTAAAAAAAAAATGCATGTTCATTTTTTCCTTATTTTTAGATTTTATTCATTGAGTTTTTATTAAGTTTGTTGAACTTAATTGTGCAATAAGTTTTCTTAGTAATAAATCTTTAGTAATGTTTTGTCGGGAATACGTGTTTCACCTATTATGATAAACTTGATGAATGAGAACTTGTGTGTATTATACACCACTAGTTAACCAGGAAAGTTTTACATTTATGTAAAATTAAAAGTCATTCTCTTCATTTTCCATAACCAACAAAGTAATGGAATATTAGGTTTTAATTTGCTTTTAAGACTTAAATTAAACAATCTTTTGGTAAGAATATAGTGTTTAATGCTTGAACATGGATATTATCCCAAAATTTTAAATAAATTTGAACTTTTTAAAATAGCATAACTCGTCCGTTTAATATCTTTTATTCAATATAAGCTTAAAACCAAGCCCCAAGATTAATTTAATTTCCAAAAACCATTATTAGTTAAAATTCTAAAATTTATGAAAATATAACCAATTCAATAACGAATTTCCAATAACCTGTCTCGAGCCAGTGTGTACAATCATACCCTACCATCCTATGTTTCGGAAACAATATTTTTAAATGGGAAATGATTAAGCACAAAACTTAGTGAATTTCACACATACATGGTATCATATCATACAAACTTTACCCCTATATATACACAGATACAAACGGTGTCAATACATAATCACATATACATGTCAAAGAACGAATCAGAAACAAACATACTCCTACGGGGACACATTGGCTAGGCTCGATCTCTCTTGCTCAATACATCTAGCCTTTGTGACACATTGGCTAAGCCCGACCCCCGTACCCGAACGCATTGGGACACAGTGGCCATGCATGATCCCCCTTGCTCAGTTCATCGAGCCTTTGGGACGTATTGGCTAGTCCTGATCCCCCACTCGGATGCGCTGCATCCTACCATGCATAACCCTCAATACATCAGGGAAAATCATACTACCACTAGACTTTAACACCACCTACTCCTACCCACATAAACAACACATACACACACGAACTAATATAAAGAAAATACAATATAACACGATGTAATGAGAAACTCACCTCAAGTAGCAAGATTAAACTCCAAAATTAGCCCGAGACTTACTCACACCAGGTTACCCTTCAAACCTCCTAATAAACCAATCAAGGTTAGGAATGGCTACCATTTTACCCTAAATATGTAATTAGTCTTGTAGTTTAAATTATCAGATTTAAACCCAAAACGAGAGCATGTTCAAGGAGTGTTTTTCCCCTCTTAAACCCAGCCAAACTAGGTTACAAAACCAGGATCATGAAGTTTAGGTCAATACCTTTTCAAGGACTACTTACACGTATTCATAAGAATTTTCAACAATTTATGGTGAATTTTACAAAACTGCATATAGTGCAGCTCAATTCCGGACTAGTTTGTGAAAATGACGATTTTCACCCAAGTTATAGCCAACATCAGGTCAAGGAAAAAATCATGAATATACTAGACTCAAAATATGAACTTTGAGAATTTACGGACCCTAAATCCGACTTCGGATGATGTTTATATAATTTTTACAAAAACGGGACATGACATTGGATTTTTCAAAAAGATAAAAATAGAGTTAGGGTTCAATTCACTCAACCCATTATGTCTCAAATTCGATTAAGACCTTCCAGGTCTATAACACATCAACCCTAGGTCTTATAGGACTTTTCCAAGCAATGAGGAAGAAATCGTACCTAGATTGTTAAGATCGAAAGCTTCATACATGTCTTGCACCTAAAACGATTTCGACAATAACCCTAAAACTTCTAACATGAGTGACGATCTGTAACTCGAGCTCCAGACCTTGAAGTTCAATTTGAGCACTTTAATACTTTTGATACGAAAATTCGCCAATTTGCTTTTACTTTTTGCATGAACACATAATGCTCAATTTGAATGTTATTTTGTTCTCATGAAAAAAATGACACCAATATAAATTTTATAATATATAATAATTGTCAATTTTATTTTTGTTATATTACTGTTTATCATGACTAAATTTGAGAAAGCTTTGTAAATCGAACACACAATGTTAAAACATCCCAAAAATCGTTGGTTCTGGTTGGTTTCGGTTCTTGACATTTAGGGTGGCTACGATTCTATGCTTCTTAGTATGATTAAAGTTTGTAGATTGAATCAACAATTATATGTATATAATGAAAATCTAAATAACTTTGGGTTTTGTAACGTAGGTAATAAGAGTTGATGCGTACACAAGAATTTTTTATCATACATAACAATCTGTGCTTTAAAATATTGTATGATAGAACTCTACAAATTATTGATTCACTAGGTAATGAATTTGTTAATATAAAAAAAAAACAATTTATATATTAATGTCGGAGAAATTAATTTAATTATTTTTTTTAAACTTCATCATAACACCAAATAAATTGACAATCTTATCATTTTTAAAAAATAAATCGTAAGTTCAATAAACAATATCAACTAGTGATATATACACATAAAGAGGCAAACTTGCAGCCACGGACAAAGGTGTGGTTATGAGGTTATCTAATTAGACTTTTGCAATTGTTCAAGGAAAGAGATTCCTTCATAGGGAACTTTTAGGGAATAATTAAATTTTATAAATTCTTTTTTGACTTTTTATAGCGATGATGCACTTTGAACTATATAATATAAAAAATACTTTGTAAATAATGATGTTATTTACATATAATACAAAAAACAATGAACAAATACTTGACCAAGAAATACAAGACGAAAAGGTTGGCATGCTTTTAAATAAATAAAAAAAAAATCATGGTATAAATAATACTATCGTAACAGCTTTTTGATGACGTCGAATCTTCTTTAATTGTCAAAAATGGATATCTTATTCAGTTATTCTACACAAGGCAAACCATCTATTACTATTGTAATGGCAATAAGTCATAAGTCAGGGGTTATTTGTGTAATATAAACTAAAGAGAGGGGTCTACAAGTAATTAACCTAAAAATGTTGGCAACGGGTAATTCCAGGGAACTCGATAGGTAGATGTCTGGCGGGAACACGTGTCCAAACCTAAGTGGTAGTTGACCTGATCCATGCTTACATTTTTGTGTATCCAACTGCAAACGAATCCCAGCCGTTGGATTTGAAGGACCAGTAGATGACTAGACGACGTCTAGACGTCCGTTAAAGCTAGAGTAGGTTCGTTAACCATTGCCGTTAAAGGGACGGTAGAGGCGGTGTGTACGTTCTAATTTCGAAATATACGTGGCGGATGATAACTGGATATGATGGAAGTTATTGCGGCTAAGATTTTATTTTTTTTTTAATTTTTTTTAAAGATAACATATACTAATATTTAGGATATTCATTTTATATATTTCTTGATATTATATACAAACTTAAAAAAAAATTAAATATCCTTTTAAAATTTCTGTTTACCATCTTTTTATCCATTAGATATGTATCCTATTTAATTTTTTTAATAATATTTTAATTCATTTGTCACCATTTAACATGGATAGAAGATAAATAAAAAAATTATAAGAAGATATTTAATAATTTAAAATATATTATTAATTATAAAATATTATTTTACTATTAACAGATTTTTAATATGATTATAATAATATTTATTTTTTATTTTGGAACCAATAATTATAATGTAATAATAATTTTAAAAATTTACTAATAAGATAATATTTTATATTTAATAATATATCTTAAATTAATAGATTAATTATTTTAAGATAAAAATTAAAAGGTTATTGAGATTTTTAAATACATATGATGACAGTAAAAATATTTTCTTTATAATATAATATTTAAGGTTTTATTTTATTTATAGAAATATTATCGATTCTTAAGTTAAGTCGTGTAAACCTATTGATGGATTTCTCTATTTAAGTGGTACTATCAAAGAGTGACATAATATGTATCTTTATATCACAAAAAAAAAAAAAAAAAAAAAAAAAAAAAAAGACTACATCTTTATCGTGTTTATTTGAGGTTATGCATGAACAACTTAATTTAAAATTTGATTTATTATTATTTTATATTTATTGGCTAAACTAGTTAGATCACAGTATAAATTTTTATACTCATATCATCTCAATAGTCTTTTTATGCATATTGTATATAAATAAAATTAAATATATGTTTTGAACATATATTATTTATAGCGATTCTTATTATTAATTAATTTAAAAACATTATTTTATCATTTTCAGATTTGGATCGATGATTATTATTCGAAATATAAACTATTGTTTATAAAATAACTTAAAATCATTTTTATTTATCTTTGTTATTCTTGCATGTGTTTATGTGTTTGTATGTATACCGGGTGGGGCCTGATGACTGACAGATCTGTTCCGAGCGGGGTTCAATGTTGAGCGGGACCTATTATATTTTTGATATGTATGGTATGTGGTGGTTTTGGGTACTCATTAAGCTTTGTGCTTACGGTTTTCAGTTTATGTTTCAGGTACTTCCGGATCAAAAGGGAAGAGTTCGGGGTGATCGCATCGCACACACCATATTGTTCCACATTATATTTAACTTTGATGTATTTGGATGTTTTAATCATACTCTGATTCTATTATGGTTATATGAACACGTTTTGAATGATGATTTTATTGTAATTTAAAAGAAATTTTTGGTCTTAATTTTTGGGATGTTACGAGTTCGTATCTGAGCCTTGGTTTGAGGGATTCAGGCACACTCTCGAATGTGATTGAACTCACACTGAGGATTTGGTACAAGTTGGTATCTGATCCTTGACCGGAAGACAAAAAACCTGAGGAACAAGGTTGTTCACTTGGTAAAGGTGCAGTGGCAACACCGCAAGGGCTCTGAGTGGACGTGGAAACCAAAGGAAGATATGAGGGAGCCTTACCCTGAGTTATTTGCGAAAGCGGACTTCGAGGACGAAGTTTGATTCAAGTGAGGGAGAGTTGTAACGCCCATATTTGTTTGGTAAAACTCTTCCATTAAAACTCTTTTTTACCCTTGGACTTGACTCGATTACGCTAGGAGTACATAAGGTACGTACGTCGTACTCCCTTTGCATGTGCGGATCGGGGTGATCCCTGCGTACGTTGGGCGTACCCATGTGTACGCAGGGCATACTCAAGCCAGAGGCAAACCCTAATTTTTAGGGTTTGCACCCTATTTAAACACATTAATCCCTTCACCTTCTTCACCTTATCAGTCCCCCCATTGCCTTTTAGTGCTAATCTCGAAACCCTAGCCATCTTGAGTGATTTTTTAAGCTTACAAAGAGCTTTTGGGTGTTGTTTTGTGGTTTGAAGGAGAAGGAAGCTTGAGGAGAAGCAAAGGAAAAGAAGAAGCTTGTAGATCTAGAGTTTGTGCATCATTTCTAGCTTATTGGAGGTATAAAATCTGAAACTTGTTCATTTTAAGCTTGGATCTAGATTTAGGGAAGAAATTAGCATATTTTGGTCCTATAACTTGGTCTTTTGGAGTATGGACTACTCCAGACCATTTAAGTTGTCCTTTTTTACTCTTTGGGGTGCTTGAAGTCATAAACATTGTATCTTTCATGTTAAGACTCAACCATGCATGAGTTGGTGACCATCTAAGAGAGATAGAAGTCTTAATTCATGGTTTGAGTCCCATTAAGGCATGCAAGTGCACAAATTTTGCAAGTTTATGGCTTAGGACACTTTTATGAGCTTGGATCAAACTTTTGGACGTTAAAGCTTAATGGATTAAGACATTGGAGCATGCTTGGGCTGACTGACCAGTATGCCATGCATACTCCTGAGCACGCTGCGCGTACTGGTCCAATGCCCCGATTTCTAGATCAACAATGTACGTTGGGCGTACGAGCATGTACGTCGTGAGTACACAGTCTGTGGGCTTAAGAGATTTTTCGGCTCGAGTTTTGTTGGGCTTCTTTCCTTGTGTAGGTTTGGGCCTTATGTCTTTCTGTAGTAGCAAAATATTTATAGGCTTTGGGCCATTTTGGAGCTCTTTAGCCCATATTGAGCCTTAGGGTCTTTTATTGGGCTTGGAATGCCTTTTGGGCTGGAGTGGATTTGGGCCTTGGTAGGGTAAGCCCAACGAGGCAAGGTTTAAGCAAACCTTTGTATTTGAAGTCAAGGTTTAAGGTTTGGACTCTCGGGTTAGACTATTGGCCTAATTCCTAATTGGGGTTTTATACTTGTAATCTAGTGAGAGGACTCCACGAGTCAGTAGCCCGAGTGTGATTTGATATCTTCAGTTTGAGGTGAATTTCCTTCACTGTAGTCGTGGGTCGAAGGCACCAATGCCGACCCACTAGTTTATGCTTGTAGTAGGATTATTGTCTTCATGATAATTGTTTGTTATGCATGTATTTGTTTGATGTGTATGTGATTCTTTTGTTATGATATTATGTAGTAGTTGTAGGGGTGAAATAGACCCGATATCTAGTTGAAATAGACCGAAGGGGATTTTAAGCACCCAAATGTTATTGATTATAGTTGGTTGAAATAGACCGAATGGGATTGCAAGCACCCATATATGCTTGACTGTATTTAGTTGAAATAGACCGAAGGGGACTGTAAGCACCCAGATATGCTTGACTATATCTAGTTGAAATAGACCAAAGGGGACTGCAAGCACCCAGATATGCTTGACAATATGTGTAACACCCTGACTCCCATGTATAAATTTTAAAGCTTTATATTCATAATCATAGACCTACTCGACGAGTTGGCTGCCCCAAATCGTCGTGTAGAAATTGATCAGGCTGCATGGTTTATGGAACCTACTCGACGAGTTGGAGGAGCCTAACTCAACGAATAGAGGTTGTGCATGAAAACCCTAATTTTTAGGTTTTGCACCCTATTTAAAGGACATTAAGTCCTTTCCCCCAGCCACCCTTTCCACTTTTCATGTACAGAAGCAAACCCTAATCGATTTAACCCTATTTTAAGTGTGTGTGTGTGAGAGAGAGAGAGAGAGAGAGGTTAAAAGTGTGTGTTTGGTGCATTTCTTGAAGAGGCTTGAAGATTTAGAGGCTTGGGACGAGAAGAAGCTTGTAGATCCATTATCTACATCGTGTTGGCATCCAATTGAAGGTAAAAAGTCTTTACCTTGGCTTTCCATTTCTTAGATCTCTTATTATGTTCAGGGCCATTCCAAACATATTTTGGGCCTAGGGCGAGAGAAAAAAATGGGACCTTAAAATACATAAATGGCATCAAGTTTTTTATAATAACTCAATAATTGAAAGAAAATTACTTGTATTATATTCTAAATATAACAATTTTCATAAAAAATTTGGTCCATTTTGAAAGATGGGCCATGGACGATCGCCCTTATCGCCCACCTTCTGGGACGGGCCTGATTATGTTAGTATATGGGCATTTTTGGTGCAAAAAGGGGTCATTCTCAGGTTTGAGCTTGTCATGAGAACATGGTCTCAGATCTGGACTCCTCTAGGCCCTCATGAACATAAAGTTCTCAACTTTATCTAGCTCTAGCCCTTTTCCATGTCCTAAACCTATTCATAAGGATAGTTTTGAGTGTTTTAACTTCTTGAAGCCCTGCATGCACGTAAAGTTAGCAACTTTACGTGATAACTACACCCTAGGAGCCTAAATCTACAATTTAGAGCCTTGGTTTCGCTTAAAAGCGTCTGAATGAGAAAAGGACTGAAGGAACTCGACGAGTTGGATAACGGTTTCCCGCTTTCTGGATTCTACATGAACTCGGTGAGTTAACGAGATGACTCGACGAGTTGGTTAGGATTTTTCCCGATATTCTGGATAATGCATGGACTCGATGAGTTACTTGGTAACTCGACGAGTTGAATGGGGTTTTTGTGACTTTTTGAGTTCCGAAGGAACTCGACGAGTCTGTAAGTTGCACTCGATGAGTTGGGTCAACATGGACTGTTGACCTTGACTGTTAACTTTGACTTTGACCAAGGGTTGACCAGTTTGACTTCTGAGGGTGTTCGGGTAATTTAGGAATTGGATCAATGATGTTTGGAGCCATGTTTCAGGAGTTTGATATTTCAGTTCCGATCGACATTGTGAGGTAATTTAGGAATTTGTAACGCCTGTGTTTCTGGGCTTGCCACTTTTAGCAATGTAATAGTCTAGGTTAACCTTTGTAACCCGTTTTGAAATAATAAGATTGTATTATTTGAGTATTATGTGTTTTGGTGCTTACTTGCTTAATTATGTGGTTTGATTAATTAATAATAAAAATAAGCGTCAAAATTTAAGTGTAAAATAAACTTAATATCTTTGAATAATGTTGTAGTAGTTGAAACGAGGTTTCCGAATATATATAGAACGCCCAAATCTGACTTCGTATGAGGAAGTTATGATTTATCGAAGTTTCGGCTTAGCGGTATGTAGTCTGTTTTACTCGATTTGAGATCGAGGGTTTTTTAGCCGAAACAATCTAAACGAGAATCGAAGGTCTCGTAGTTGGTATCAAAGCGATGAAAAGTTAGGCGAGAACGGACGTCAAACGAAGAAGTTATGAATTTATAACGAAGTTTTTCTGTCGCGACTTATTAAAAATAAATAATAAAAATAAAGTCAAAATTAGCCGACGAAGTCTAAACGAAAGTTATAGAGCGTAGTCTCACCTTCGCGTGGATGTAAAGAACGTCAAAAACGGAGTTCGTATGAAGAAGATATGAATTTCCGAAGTTTATTAAATATTTTGTAATTAAATTTAATTGGAAATTCGGAAGCATTATCCGAAGGAGTCACCGGTCTGATCCGAGGTACGCCCCGCGTACTCCGAAGGTGTCGACACTCGCAGCAAGTGGCTCGGATGACGCATGCAATGACGATTTTGGAAGCAGTACGCGCCGCGTACTGCAGTACGCCCCGCGTACTCCGAGGCTCCAGCCTCCTATAAATAGGATGCGAGGGCAGCCGACCCAATTGCCAATTTCCTCTCTTCTCTCTCCCGTTTTGCATCGTTTTGCATGCCAAAAATATCCCGAAGCCCCGGTATTGTTCTCGAGCCCCGAGGCAAGTCCCGAGATCCCCAAGATCCCGAGAAGTGCGGTTCCCGAGCCGAAGCTCTGCCCGCGAGAAGTTCGATTTTTGAAGAGATCTTCCAGATCTGCTGAGGATTACTACTTCTGCAAGTCGTAGTGCTGTCCGATCATCTTCTGATCAAGTGAGTGTGTAGTTACTTTCTTCTAACGCATAATTATGAAGTATTTTATACGAATAACGTATTATGTGTATAATTTTGTGGTAATGTGTGTGAATGTGTATTCACTTTCTTCTAACTCATAGATATGATTTATTCTCTATGAGATATGTTTTATGTGTGTGTGTGCCTCATCTGTTATGTGAAATATGTGTTGATTAAAGCATGCTATACAGGTTTTTAAACTATGTATACAAATTGTATAATTTTTATCTACTAATATGTTGGGTAGAACATGGGTAGATAGTTGGTGGGTAATAAACAGATGAGAGGCCTCGTTGTTGTTTGATTTAGTCATTTAGCGGAGTTTAGATGACGACCACATACTTTTCCAGATAGTCTTGTGGAAACATTAGCAGGTTCGCCACCTGTAGGTGTTAATGAACTTGGGTGTTCATTCGCTGTACTCCATCCCCCTCATGGTTGCCTTATTTGACTTATATTGCTGAGGTACCCCCGAAGCATGTGTTGTCTCCCCGATGAAATATTCTTAGACTAGGTCCCTTATGTTAGTTGTCTTAGGGACATAAAGTGAGAATAACGGGAATGGGTAATTGGGTTATTGTTGGTTGGTGAAAATTAAATATGATTATTTATTGTGGGTTGAAAACCCTATATGCTCACCAGGCTCCCAAGCCTGACCCACTCAGTTTTATTTGTATTACAGGAAGTGGCGCAAGGGCATGAGATGGATGAACCATCAGTTGTTTTGTTTACAAGTCTGTATATGTATATATTTGTTGAATGACTTGTAATGTTATCGTTTATGCTTATTGGTCTGTATCGGAACATGACACCCCGAGTTTTGATAATAATGAAAATACATTTCTTTTATGAAATGCTTTGGTAAACATTGTTTTATCATGTTTTGTTTTTGGGAACAAATTCCGCAACTCTTTCAAATCAAAAGGATTTAATCTAAAAATATTTTAAAAGCATAAATGAAAATCGGTCTTTTCTGGCCGAGATTTTGGGGATGTCACAGTTGGTATCAGAGCATCAGTTTAAGCGAACTAGGAATTTGTAGGATTTCTAGACTTAAACTTAGAATGCTAAGTGAAATTTTGAGATGTGTGTCTGTTGTGTTTTAGACACGAGCACTAGTTTATTTTAGGAAAGTTGCCTAAAATGCTTTATGTGCTAAATGTTATATGTTGCCATATACGATATTATTTGTTCGGATCTATGGTCTGTTGCCGACCGGATCTTGAAACCTTATGTGTGTAGGATTCTAAGCGTGCGTCTACGATATTAGAACTAGCATGTAAACGTTTCGGAGTGATAAGGATGATTTGAATATCTATCGTGATTGAGGATCTAATTTCACCTTATTCGGTGTGTAGATCAAAATGGTGAGAACCAGAAGTGGAGTTGGAAATGCTGACGAAAACAGGAATCAGCCACCAGTGATTGAACAAATACCTGTCGTAGCAGCAGCACCTGAGCCAATAACCATGGCTGGTGTGCAATTGATGATTCAGGCGATGTTGGATCGTCAGATGGATGAAACTAGGCGGTTGCTTCAACAGAATCGTGAAGAACTGTCAATTCGTGTGGAAGAGCCTGATTTAAATGAAGGGCACTCGGAAGGTGGAAACTTCAGTGGGTCTGTTGGTCCAGCCAACCCACCGATAATTAGGCAAGATAACCGTGATGGAATGAATGATGGAATGGGATGCAAGTACAAGGACTTTTTGACTTGCAAACCATCGACCTTTAATGGAAAGGAGGATCCAATTGGGGTTATGGATTGGATCTACGAAATGGAGCTAGCCTTTATGACTTGTGGCTGCAGAGGCAAGTTGCAGACTATCTATGTCGTGCGTCAATTCCGAGGTGGAGCCGTTCGTTGGTGGAACACTCTAGGGAAGACGTTAAGCCCTAATGAGCCACTGTAATTGTCATGGGCAGAGTTCTTTGTGCAGTTCAAGCGCAAGTTCTGCTCGGCTCAAAATCTGTTGGAACTGGAGAACAAGTTTCAGACATTGACAAAAGGCAACATGTCAGTTGATGAATACACCAATAACTTCACCGATAAGATGGAGTTTGCTTTGCGCATCGTTCCAGATGAGCTGACAAAGGTGGATCGGTATGCGAAGGGACTCCCATGGGAGTACGAGGTGCCAGTACGTCAGGCACTTACTCTTGAGGCAGCTATCTGGGCTGCCAAGTCTATTGAGAACATGATAAAGGGGAGAACCACCAACAAGATTGAGGTTGGTGAGAAAAGAAATTTTGAGGGAACATCTGGTTCCGGCAAGAAAGGCAAATTTTCGAAATCTGATTCGAAAAAGTTTGGTGGAGGAAAAGGAGGAGAAGCGAAGTGGTGTGATAAGTGTAAGAAGAAGCACTTTGGGAAATGTAGCGAGGATGTGACCTGCTACAAGTGTGGAAAGGTTGGACATTTTGCCAATGAATGTCCGAACAACAAAAGGATGTGTTTTGGTTGCAATGAAGAGGGGCACATTTTGAAAGATTGTCCGAAGAAGAAGGAGGCAGCTAGGCCCAACATTCCACCAAAGCCGAAGGCGAGAGCCTTCCAGATGACACTTGAGGCGGCGAAAGATGAAGCTGATGTCGCTTCAGGAACCTTTCTTGTAAACGAATTACCTGCTCAAATATTGTTTGATTCTGGAGCCAACTACTCCTTTATTTCGCATGAGTTTGGTAGAAAGCTAGTTGTGCCTGTTGATAGACTAGATAATGCTTTATTAGTCGAAGTTGCTAGTGGAAAGTTTGTACCTGTTAGCCATCGTATGAAAAACATCTTAATTGATCTTAATGGGAATAAGTTCCACAAGGAATTATTGCCTATCGAGCTAAATGGTTTCGACATCGTGTTGGGAATGGATTGGCTTAGCGCCGATAATGCCGAAATTTTATGCAAGAAGAAGATAGTTAAAGTAAACCCGCCGGGGAAAGATTCGTTTATGGTGTATGGGGACAAACGCCGAGTGAATTCTGTAATCATTTCTCTAATGAAAGCCAGAAAGTGTTTGACCAAGGGATGTACATCATATTTAGCATTTGTGATTGATGCTAAGAAAGAAAAGAAGGTGATGCAGAGCATTCCAGTGGTGTGTGATTATCCGGAAGTATTTCCCGAGTATCTTCCTGGATTACCGCCTGATCGACAAGTGGAATTCTGTATTGACTTGTTACCAGGAACCACGCCAATAACAAAAGCACCTTATCGATTAGCACCGACGGAGATGAAGGAGTTGATGATGCAACTTCAGGAGTTATTGGATAAAGGTTTCATTAGACCTAGTTCATCGCCCTGGGGAGCTCCGGTGTTATTTGTGAAGAAGAAAGATGGAAGTATGAGAATGTGCATCGATTACAGAGAGCTGAACAAGGCAACAATAAAGAATAGATACCCGTTGTCGAGGATTGATGACCTGTTTGATCAATTGCAAGGTTCGAGCTATTTCTCGAAGATCGATCTTAGGTCAGGATATCATCAGCTAAAAGTAAGAGAGCAAGATATCGAGAAGACTGCATTCAGAACTAGATATGGACACTACGAGTTCTTGGTTATGTCGTTTGGACTAACCAATGCTCCGGCAGCATTCATGGATTTGATGAATAGGGTTTGTAATCCTTTCCTTGATAAATCCGTGATAGTGTTCATAGACGACATTCTGATTTACTCGAAAAGCCAGGAGGAGCATGGCAGACACTTGCGAGAAGTGTTAGAAGTTCTGAAGAAGGAGAGGTTGTATGCAAAATTCTTCAAATGTGATTTTTGGATGCGTGAAGTCCAATTCTTGGGTCACGTGGTCAACCAAGAAGGGATAATGGTTGATCCAGCGAAGATCGAAGCTGTGATGAAGTGGGAACAACCGAAAAGTCCCACGGAGATTCGAAGCTTTTTGGGATTAGCCGGATATTACCGCAGGTTTATCCAAGGCTTTTCTTCGATTGCTACTCCATTGACAGCTTTGACCCACAAAGGAGCTACTTATGCTTGGAGTGATAAGCATAAAGAAGCATTCGAGAAGTTAAAGAAGAAGCTATGCGAGGCACCGATACTTTCTCTACCCGATGGAGTTGAAGACTTTGCTGTTTATAGCGATGCGTCTGGTGTTGGATTGGGTTGTGTTTTGACCCAAAGAGAAAAGGTGATAGCATATGCGTCTCGACAGCTGAAAGAGCATGAACATAACTACCCGACTCATGATTTGGAGTTGGCAGCGGTAGTTTTCGCACTAAAAATATGGAGGCATTACCTCTATGGCACGAAGTGCAAACTTTTCACTAATCATAAGAGTCTCCAATATCTCTTTAATCAGAAAGAATTGATTATGAGGCAACGACGCTGGCTAGAATTACTTAAAGACTACGACTGCGAGATACTTTACCACCCCGGTAAAGCTAATGTTGTTGCTGATGCTCTCAGTCGGAAAGTCAATCTTGAAAGGAAAAGGCCAAGAGCGTTGAGAATTGAAGTTGTCTCGACCATTGTGGAAAGCATAAAGAAAGCTCAAGAGGAAGCTTCTGAGAAAAATGACCGAAAGGAGGAACGTTTGGGTAAAACGTTGGTGTTTGGTACTAACAGTCATGGACTGAAGGTATTCCAAGATCGTATTTGGGTACCTAAGTCAGGAGGAATTAGGGATCTTCTGATGGAAGAAGCTCACAAAACCATGTACTCAATTCATCCTGGTAGCACTAAAATGTATAGGGACCTGAAACCCTACTACTGGTGGCCGACGATGAAGCTTGATGTTGCAAAATATGTGGCCGAGTGTGTGACTTGTGCGAGAGTCAAGACACAACATCAGAAACCGTACGGGAGTTTAGAACCATTGCCTGTGCCTATGGGTAAGTGGGAAGACATTGCTATGGATTTTGTCACTAAACTGACCAGAACAAAGAATGGTCACGACATGATTTGGGTGGTCGTTGATCGATTCACTAAGAGTGTGCATTTCATAGCAGCCAAGGAGAAATGGTCTATGGAAAAGCTTGCGAATTCTTACGTGAAGGAAATTGTGAGGCTTCACGGTGTTCCGTTAACGATTGTATCGGATTGTGATAGCCGTTTCACCTCAAGGGTTTGGAAAAGTCTGCAAGAGGAAATGGGTACCAAGTTATGTTTAAGCACAGCTTACCATCCGCAGATCGATGGTCAGAGTGAAAGAACAATACAAACACTTGAATATATGCTAAGAGCATGTACCTTGGAATTCCTAGGTAATTGGGATGAACATTTACCTTTGGTAGAATTTTCCTATAATAATAGTTTCCACTCGAGCATAAAGATGGCACCTTATCAAGCTTTGTATGGACAGAAGTGTCGTACGCCGTCTTGTTGGCTTGAGGCTGGGGAAAAACAGTTTATGGGACCAGAGATGGTTCATCAAACTGCTGAAAAGTTGAAAATAATTAGGGAGAGAATGTTAGCAGCTCAGGATCGTCAAAAGAGCTATGCTGACAAGAAGCGAAGACCGATGACTTTTGAGGTTGGAGATTCGGTTTTGCTTAAAGTCTCGCCGTGGAAGGGACTTATAAGATTTGGTAAAAGGGGAAAGTTGAGTCCAAGGTTTATTGGACCGTTTAAAGTTCTTCAGAGGGTTGGGAACCAAGATTACAAGCTCAAATAACCCGAAGAACTGAATGGAATTCACAACACTTTTCATGTGTGTTATTTGAGGAAGTTCACGGGAGAAGTTCCCGATATAATTCCAATTTCTGAATTGAGAATTGATGAGAACAAAAGGTTGATTGAAGAACCAGAGGCAATTGTTGACCGAAAAACTAAGAAGTTGCGACGCAAAATGGTTGGGTTAGTACTTGTCCGATGGAAACACACGAATGGGCCGAATCTCACCTGGGAGACGGAGAGTGACATGTTGAGTCGCTATCCGCATTTGTTTGTTGATGTGTGATTCCGGGGACGGAATCATTCTAAGGTGGAGAGAATTGTAACGCTTGTGTTTCCGGGCTTGCCACTTTTAGCAATGTAATAGTCTAGGTTAACCTTTGTAACCCGTTTTGAAATAATAAGATTTTATTATTTGAGTATTATGTGTTTTGGTGCTTAATTGCTTAATTATGTGGTTTGATTAATTAAGAATAAAAATAAGCGTCAAAATTTAAGTGTAAAATAAACTTAATATCTTTGAATAATATTGTAGTAGTTGAAACGAGGTTTCCGAATATATATAGAACGCCCAAATCTGACTTCGTATGAGGAAGTTATGATTTATCGAAGTTTCGGCTTAGCGGTATGCAGTCTGTTTTACTCGATTTGAGATCGAGGGTTTTTTAGCCGAAGCAATCTAAACGAGAATCGAAGGTCTCGTAGTTGGTATCAAAGCGATGAAAAGTTAGGCGAGAACGGACGTCAAACGAAGAAGTTATGAATTTATAACGAAGTTTTTCTGTCGCGACTTATTAAAAATAAATAATAAAAATAAAGTCAAAATTAGCCGACGAAGTCTAAACGAAAGTTATAGAGCGTAGTCTCACCTTCGCGTGGATGTAAAGAACGTCAAAAACGGAGTTCGTATGAAGAAGATATGAATTTCCGAAGTTTATTAAATATTTTGTAATTAAATTTAATTGGAAATTCGGAAGCATTATCCGAAGGAGTCACCGGTCTGATCCGAGGTACGCCCCGCGTACTCCGAAGGTGTCGACACTCGCAGCAAGTGGCTCGGATGACGCATGCAATGACGATTTTGGAAGCAGTACGCGCCGCGTACTGCAGTACGCCCCGCGTACTCCGAGGCTCCAGCCTCCTATAAATAGGATGCGAGGGCAGCCGACCCAATTGCCAATTTCCTCTCTTCTCTCTCCCGTTTTGCATCGTTTTGCATGCCAAAAATATCCCGAAGCCCCGGTATTGTTCTCGAGCCCCGAGGCAAGTCCCGAGATCCCCAAGATCCCGAGAAGTGCGGTTCCCGAGCCGAAGCTCTGCCCGCGAGAAGTTCGATTTTTGAAGAGATCTTCCAGATCTGCTGAGGATTACTACTTCTGCAAGTCGTAGTGCTGTCCGATCATCTTCTGATCAAGTGAGTGTGTAGTTACTTTCTTCTAACGCATAATTATGAAGTATTTTATACGAATAACGTATTATGTGTATAATTTTGTGGTAATGTGTGTGAATGTGTATTCACTTTCTTCTAACTCATAGATATGATTTATTCTCTATGAGATATGTTTTATGTGTGTGTGTGCCTCATCTGTTATGTGAAATATGTGTTGATTAAAGCATGCTATACAGGTTTTTAAACTATGTATACAAATTGTATAATTTTTATCTACTAATATGTTGGGTAGAACATGGGTAGATAGTTGGTGGGTAATAAACAGATGAGAGGCCTCGTTGTTGTTTGATTTAGTCATCTAGCGGAGTTTAGATGACGACCACATACTTTTCCAGATAGTCTTGTGGAAACATTAGCAGGTTCGCCACCTGTAGGTGTTAATGAACTTGGGTGTTCATTCGCTGTACTCCATCCCCCTCATGGTTGCCTTATTTGACTTATATTGCTGAGGTACCCCCGAAGCATGTGTTGTCTCCCCGATGAAATATTCTTAGACTAGGTCCCTTATGTTAGTTGTCTTAGGGACATAAAGTGAGAATAACGGGAATGGGTAATTGGGTTATTGTTGGTTGGTGAAAATTAAATATGATTATTTATTGTGGGTTGAAAACCCTATATGCTCACCAGGCTCCCAAGCCTGACCCACTCAGTTTTATTTGTATTACAGGAAGTGGCGCAAGGGCATGAGATGGATGAACCATCAGTTGTTTTGTTTACAAGTCTGTATATGTATATATTTGTTGAATGACTTGTAATGTTATCGTTTATGCTTATTGGTCTGTATCGGAACATGACACCCCGAGTTTTGATAATAATGAAAATACATTTCTTTTATGAAATGCTTTGGTAAACATTGTTTTATCATGTTTTGTTTTTGGGAACAAATTCCGCAACTCTTTCAAATCAAAAGGATTTACTCTGAAAATATTTTAAAAGCATAAATGAAAATCGGTCTTTTCTGGCCAAGATTTTGGGGATGTCACAGAATTGGATCAATCGACTCCCCTAACAGTCCTTGGCAATTTGGTGATAAAATCCATGGCAATCTGTTCCCACTTCCATTCGGGAACCTCCAACGGCTGCAACTTACCATGCGGTCTCTGGTGCTCGGCCTTAACCCTACGGCAGGTTAAGCACCTCTCAACAAACCACGCAACATCCCTCTTCATACAGGGCCACCAATACTCTTTCCTCAGGTCCAAATACATCTTAGTGGCCCCAGGATGGATCGAGAATTTCGACCGATGAGCCTCTTCCATCAAAATGGTACGCGTCCCTCCTACAAACGGTACCCATATACGCCCCTGAAATGTCATAAGCCCCCGACCATCGGTAACGAATTCCGATACCAATCCAACAACTCGCTCTCTCTTCTGGTTCTCCGATCTCACGGCCTCAGCCTGTGCTCCACGAATGGTGTCCAACACCGGAGTCATCACGGTCAATCGCAAACATACATCTCGCAATGGGGCACTCTCCGCCCTGCGACTCAGGGCGTCGGCTACCACATTAGCCTTGCCCGGATGGTACAGGATCTCACAATCATAATCCTTGACCACATCCAACCACCTCCTCTGCCGCATATTTAAGTTAGGCTGATCCATCAAATACTTCAGGCTCTTATGGTCCATGTATATCGTACACCGAACCCCATACAGATAGTGACGCCAAATTTTGAGGGCGAACACTACCGCCCCCAACTCTAGATCATGGGTGGGATACCTCGTCTCATGAGGCTTCAGCTGCCTCGATGCGTATGCTATCACATGCCCTCTCTGCATCAGCACCGCTCCCAACCCCAAGATCGACACATCACAGTATACCACAAAGTCCTCCATCCCCTCCGGGAGGGCTAACACCGGGGCTTCGCATAACCTTTGGCGAAGCCTCTCAAAGGAGGCCTGCTGCTCGGGGCCCCATGAAAAAGCAACAACCTTCCAGGTCAACCTGGTGAGTGGCACTGCGATCTTGGAGAAATCCCTGATAAATCTCCGATAATAACCTGCCAACCCTAAGAAACTCCTGATCTCGGAGGGTGACCTCGGCACCTCCCAATTCATCACTGCATCAACTTTGGCCGGGTCGACCAATATCCCTCTCTGGTTAACGAGATGTCCTAGGAACTGGACCTCTCGCAACCAGAAATCACACTTGGAGAATTTGGCATAAAGCCTCTCCGCTCTCAAAACTCCGAGGATCTCCCTCAAATGCTCCTCATGCTGCTCTCTAGATCTCGAATATACCAAAATGTCGTCGATGAATACTATCACTGACCGATCCAACATCGGCCTGCATACTCGGTTCTTGAGATCCATGAACACTGCCAGGGCATTGGTGAGCCCGAAAGCCATCACCACAAACTCGTAATGCCCATAACGCGTCCTGAACGTTGTCTTCTGGAAGTCCTCATCTCACACCCTCACCTGATGATATCCAGACATGAAATCGATCTTGGAGAACCAAGATGCTCCCTGCAACTGATCGAACAAATCGTCGATCCTCGGCAACGGGTAACAGTTCTTGACCGTCAGCTTGTTCAACTCCCGGTAATCAATACACATCCGGTGTGAACCATCCTTCTTTTTGACAAAAAGGATAGGCGCTCCCCACGACGAGCTGCTCGGCCAAATAAATCCCCTTCCCAGTAGCTCCTGAAGCTGCGAGGATAACTCTTGCATCTCTGGAGGTGCAAGGCGATAAGGCGCCATGGCAATAGGCGCGGCCCCCGGAACCAAATCGATGTTGAACTCCACTTGCCTCGCGGGAGGCACACCCGGCAACTCCTCTGGAAATACATCCGAAAACTCACGCATTATCGGAACCTCCTCAACTGATCTCGGCCTCTCTGAATCAACCCGCGTATCCATCACATACGTCACAAAACCCTTACAGCCCTGCTGTAGACACAGCCGAACAAAATGCTGACCCAGAACGTGTACCCTCGCCGTACACCGAAAGAACTCCCCCACTAGGGTCTCGTATGGTCACCAGCTGCCGCTCGCAGTCGATAACCGCACCGAATCTGCTCAACCAGTCCATGCCCACAATGACACAGAAATCATCCATCATAATAGGAACCAAATCAATCGGGAACTCAACACCGAATATCTCGAATACGCACCCACGGATCACCTCCATGGCATATATCACCCTCTCGTCAGCTGTGGAAACTCTCAGAGGCCGACTCAACGCCTCACGACTAGCACTGATATGCTGACTAAAAGCCAAAGATACAAAAGACCGACTCGCACCCGAGTCAAATAACAGCAAGGCAGGTACAGAATTCACAAGAAAAGTACCTACGCATAACATAATATAAGCATATTATATCAACATCAAATAAAATACACGAAAGAATACATACCAGCCACGACATCGGGCGCTGCGCGGACCTCCTCCGCGGTCAACTGAAAGTCTCTCCCTCGTTCCCTCGGCGTCTCGGCCTTCACTGACCGACTCTCGGTAGCTCTGATGGCGGCAAGGGCAGATCCCTGAGGTGCTCCCTGAGCTGATCCTCGCAACTGCGGACACTCTGCCTTCCGGTGTCCGGTCTGGTTGCAGTGAAAACACACTGCAAACCCCTTGGGGTAGTCCTTGGCCATATGCCCCTCCTTGCCACACTTGTAGCAAGATCCAGCTCTACAAACTCCATCATGACCCTTGCCGCACTTCCCACAAGTGCGGCCCTTCTGGCTCCCCGATTTGGGATCAACGGGCTTGGCCCGCTTGGCTGTCGGCTGAGACTGTGTCGGCCGCCGATCCCTCCCCTGAGACTCCGCCTCCTCCCTAGCCTGAGTCTCTAGCTCGATCTCCCTCTTCCGGGTGTTTTCCTGAAGCTCGAAAAATGTCCGGTACGAGGAGTTCACCACGAACTCCCGAATGTCTATCCTCAAGATACTCAAATATCGGCTCATACGTGCCTGCTCAGTAGACACGTGCTCAGGGCAGAACATCGCCCTCTCGTGGAACATCCTGGTAATCACCGTCACAGACTCAGTACCCTGCAGAAACTCCTGGGCCAAACGCTCCCTCTCCACCTGGGGAACGTACTCATCTTGGAACATGGCAGTGAACCTCTCCCAGGTCACTGCTGCAAGCTCAGCAGGCGTAAAGTGCGCCGTCACAAACTTCCACTAGTCCTTCGCTCCCAAGCGAAGCTGGTTCAGCGTGAACCGGACTCTCAAATGCTCAGGAGATGAGCAAGTAAAGAAACACCCCTCTATGTCTGAAATCCATCTCATAGCCGCCACCGGGTCCTGGGTCCCGTCAAACTTCGGCGGTTTTGTGTTGCTGAACTCTCGGAACAGCAACGCATCACCACCCTACGGCCTTGCAGCAGCAACAACTACGGTGGCCACTGCAACAGCAGCCTCAGAAAGAGCAGCATAACGCTCGTCGAAAGTCTCAATCAGCGTGGTCTTAATAGACCCGAACATCTCTGGTATCTCCGCCCTGATGGCCGCAGCCACCTCCTCGTGGATGATCCGGCGGATCTCCTCATCACTAGCCCCACTGCTCTCTAGCATAAGACGTGTCCTCACCATGATCTACCTCTGAAATACAACATACGATAGATCAGAACCCATTCGAGCATACTCACACTCGACAACTCATTCCTCCTTGATCCTTGGCATTCTGAAGATTCTTACTTGAACTGTACACCGCCCCGGTGCTTTAAGTAGTACGGACCCAATACTACTGTCCACACTATATCAGTATACACCCCAAGTCCTCTTCTTCGGATCCCAAGTTCCAAGTACTCTATTATGCATAATCCACTCTCTAACAGATCTCTCATAAGCTCCTCGCTGCTACCTACTCACTCTCAAGCATCTCATAGCAACTCACCTCTCCCTAGGCTAAGGCATCACAAATCAGGCCACTCTGGTCCTAATAGGAGTACCTAGCCTACTCTAGCATGAGAATACATAATATCAATATCATAACACATAACATGAGGGTATCTTGGGAAATCACCGTTCGGGCGCGGACTGATCGTACACACGACTCTGCTCTGCGTTTTTCCAAAAATCTTTTACTCTTTTTGAAAATACTTCTCAAATCCTCAGTTTGAGTTCAAATACGCCCGAAGGTGTACTCGAATACCTCAAACCAAGGCTCTGATACCAACTTGTAACACCGTAATTTCAAAACAATTTTTCGCATTTGATAAAAGCATAATTCATTCAGTATTCATAAAAATATCATTGTTTCAAATTGAAATCCATAACATAATAAAAATCCCAAGATCTCATATCATGAAAATCCCGCGTGTGTACTGATCAAGCCGGCGCCTTTCCACGGTCATCACTAGTACCTGAAACAAATAACACCAAACACTGTAAGCACAAAGATTAGTGAGTTCCCCAAAGTACCACACATAGCACATATTAGCCACTCAAGGCTATAACTCTGAGGGTCCATGGACCCTACTTTGTGAACCTTCTGGTTCTAACTCTGTGAACATTCCGGTTCCAACTCTATAAACATGCACAACATAAATCACATAGAAATAATGCAGTACAACGCATAACATACATACATCATACAAATACTCTGTCACATAACTCTGATTACCTAATCAAGGTAAAGTATAGTGAGAAGACTCACCTCGGGTATCTCGGTAAATATCTGACTCGGAACAAATGTGATCTAGCCTCCGCCTAATCACACAAAGTAACACACCTATAAATACACTAAACTCAACCCTAAATGTCAACATGGTCAAAGGTCAACTTTGACCGGACTCGGCGAGTGCACTAGAGCGACTCGGCGAGTCTATACGTGTCCAATGACTCCCTTGGATCCTCTCATGACACATCGAGTATTTCCCTAACTCGACGAGTTCCACCTGGCATGAATCGCGGGGCCACCACGACTCAACTCGCCGAGTCTCAAGAACAACTCGGTGAGTTCCGCCTTGACTCAGCCCCCCTTGACTCTCCCTGACTCACTGAGTCATCCCCCAACCCGACGAGTCTACTCGCTGAACAATTTACATGAAACCCTAACCCTACTCGCCGAGTCTCAAGAACAACTCGGCGAGTTCATGCCATGCACAAACTCTATTGACTTCCTGAGGTCAGATCTGTTTCCCCAAACCATAGATCTGGCCTCCCCAAGCATGAATGTCACGTAAAGTTCGAAACTTGATGCTTGTATAACCACAACAAGGCATCAAAAGGAGATTTGGTCCCAAAAATGACAACCTAAGTCCAATAGCCCCATACTAACCCATAAAGCTCCAAGGGGTAAGGTCTCTGGACCCCTTTGAGTCCAGATCCAAGGCACAAACTCGAAGAGGGACCATTTGCTCCATATAATCACTCTCCAAAGGGGGTTAGAAAACCCTAACTCTAAAGATCAACACTAAAACTGAGGGAGGTTCGAACTATTACCTCAAAATGAAGTCTCTGGGCTTTGGATCTGCTTGAATCTCACCTCCTCCTTGCTATTGCCACCTTCTTCTTGCTAAACGAAGGATACAAAGATCCAAAAGTGACTTCTTCTCTCTCAATGCGATTTAGCTCTCTTAGGGTTCTCTCAAGGGACTGGTAGCCGCAATGGGAGGCTATAAGTGCCCTTAAATAGGCTCCAAACCCGGGGAATTAGGGTTTCATTAAAAAGCGTGGACTCACCGAGTCCAGACGCGAACCCGCGCCCAAAACCGCGATCCTACTCAGCAAGTTTGGGCTCCAACTCGCTGAGTCTCCTCACAAATCACCAAAAATACAAGAATAAATAATACCTGGGAATCTGGGGTGTTGCAACTATCCCCCACTATAACTAGACTTCGCCCTCGAAGTCTCGCTCTGCAAATAACTCCGGATGCTGCTCACACATCTCTCGCTCCGGCTCCCAAGTCATCTCGGACCTCTTCCGATGTTGCCACTGAACCAAAACCAAGGGTACCTCCTTGTTCCTCAAAACCTTGATTTTCCGATCTCTGATTGCCACCGGTCTCTCAGCATAATTCAGGCTCACATCCACCTGAATATCCTCTAATGGTACCACTGCCGACTCATCAGCTATACACTTCCGCAATTGCGACACGTGGAAAGTGTCGTGAATCTGACCCAACTCTGCTGGCAACTCCAAACGATAGGTTACCCTGCCTATTCTCACGACCACCCAAGATGGGCCAATATATCGGGGCCCCAACTTGCCCCTCTTCCTGAATCGTATCACTCTTTTCCAAGGAGAGACCTTCAGGAGCACAAAGTCGCCGACCTGAAACTCAAGCTCGGACCGGCGTCTGTCCGCATAACTCTTCTGACGACTCTGAGCGGTCAACAACCTCTGTCTGATCTGCTGGATCTGCTATGTCGTCTTAAGCACGATCTCAGTACTGCCCATAACACGTTGCCCGACCTCTCCCCAGCAAATGGGGGTCCGAAACCTCCTCCCATATAACAGCTCAAAGGGCGGCATACCAATGCTCAAATGATGGCTGTTGTTGTAGGAAAACTCTGCCAAGGGAAAATACGTGTCCGAACTCCCCCCGAAGTCCAACACACATGCCCGGAGCATGTCCTCGAGCGTTTGGATCATCTGTTCACTCTGCCTGTCAGTCTGGGGGTGATATGCGGTACTAAAATGCAGCCTAGTACCCAACTCCTCGTGAAAATTCTTCCAAAATCTGGAAGTGAAACGCACATCTCGGTCTGAAACAATCGAGATCGGCACTCCATGCCGAGATACCACTTCCCTCACGTACATCTCTGCTAATTTCTCCGCGGAAGAGCTCTCACTGATAGCAAGGAAGTGGGCGCTCTTTGTCAGCCTGTCCACAATCACCCAAATTGCATCGACTCGCCTAGCAGTCCTTGGCAATTTGGTGATAAAATCCATGGCAATCTGTTCCCACTTCCATTCGGGACCCTCCAACGGCTGCAACTTACCATGCGGTCTCTGGTGCTCGGCCTTAACCCTACGGCAGGTTAAGCACCTCTCAACAAACCACGCAACATCCCTCTTCATATAGGGCCACCAATACTCTTTTCTCAGGTCCAAATACATCTTAGTGGCCCCAGGATGGATCGAGAATTTCGACTGATGAACCTCTTCCATCAAAATGGTACGCGTCCCTCCCACAAACGGTACCCATATACGCCCCTGAAATGTCATAAGCCCCCGACCATCGGTAACGAATTCCGATACCAATCCAACAACCCTCTCTCTCTTCTGGTTCTCTGATCTCACAGCCTTAGCCTGTGCTCCACGAATGGTGTCCAACACCGGAGTCATCACGATCAATCGCAAACATACATCTCGCAATGGGGCACTCTCCGCCCTGCGACTCAGGGCGTCGGCTACCACATTAGTCTTGCCCGGATGGTACAGGATCTCACAATCATAATCCTTGACCACATCCAACCACCTCCTCTGCCGCATATTTAAGTTAGGCTGATCCATCAAATACTTCAGGCTCTTATGGTCCGTGTATATCGTACACCGAACCCCATACAGATAGTGACGCCAAATTTTGAGGGCGAACACCACCGCCCCCAACTCTAGATCATGGGTGGGATACCTCGTATCATGAGGCTTCAGCTGCCTCGATGCGTATGTGATGTGTGTGAAACCAACTAGTTTTAAACCTACTTTTAATTAAATAACACACAAAAGGCAGTGAACCTATCAATTGTGGTATAGCTAAATAAGCAGGGTATCGAACACAGGGAACAACAAATTAAACTAAAAACTAATTTAATCTAAGTTAATTAAGAAGCAGGGGTTTTTCTCTAGTTTTACAAGACTAGAAACTTACTAATTATTACTAATTTAAAACTAGAAAATAACGATTTAACTAGATTCAATAATTGGAAAGGAACTTCTGTTTAGTTCAACTTGGTTAACTCTATGGTTGATTTTCAAGGTAATAGTGCAATGGATTAATTCTTTCGTTGGTTACCGATTCAAGTGATTAGATTTGTGTTCACTACCCTAATCCTTAGCAAATAAACTAACTCAAACAGTGGCCAATTGTCTAATTTAATTATATTTACTAGATTAATTATTCGGGTTAAGTTAGACTTGCAATAGTTAACTAATTTATTCTTTTTAATTAACCTCTTGTTTGATAGTCATCTTACAAGCTTGCACATGAATTTACTCAATTTTCTTATTAATTCTAGTTTCATATTCATTAATCCTAGACATATAACTATGTGGTCACAATATATCATATGAGGACAATAATCAATAGATGTTCATGCTAATCAATTATCTTCCTATTAACAGAAAATTAATTATTATTCACACACAAGGTTCTTTAGCAAGCTAAAATAACAAAAATTCACCAACTTGGAATTAATCCTACCAATCAATCAAACCATATTGTCAACTTTGTATCCCCAAACAGAAGTCTAAAGGTTTTAGCTCATAATTAAAGTAAATAACAGCAAACAAACAAAGTCAAGTTGCTTAATCATGATGAATTAACAAAAGAATAAGTGGAATGATGAAATTTTGCCTTAATTACTCTCCGGAATTGAATTCTAGCTTCCTTCGTCGTTTTCTAGGGTTTTTCAGGCTTCTCAATCGTAGCAAAGCACTTCTGAATAGTCCCAGAACTCCTCCCTATCGATCTGTGGAATTATCTTTAAATATACGAATCGACTCGTCGAGTCATCTGGTGACTCATCGAGTCCC
Source organism: Lactuca sativa (assembly GCF_002870075.4). NCBI lineage: Eukaryota > Viridiplantae > Streptophyta > Magnoliopsida > Asterales > Asteraceae > Lactuca > Lactuca sativa. The sequence goes on along the minus strand of NC_056631.2, from coordinate 51,546,851 downwards.
TCTCACATTCCCCGTATTGAGATAACTCTCTGGGATCCCGAGTCATTATCTTCTCGATCCTTCGATTGGACTCGCCGAGTAGAAGTTATGACTCGCCGAGTAGATGCCTTTTTTAGTGTATTTCTTCTTTATTCCATTCTCGATCTTCTAACTGTTTCTCCCGCTTCCTTTCGCTTCCGAGCTTCATCTTAGTACTGAAAAACATAATTTAACACTTTTAAGTACCTTTTGTCCATAATATGCGATAATTAAACTAATAAATGAATAAAAATGTATACTTAATATGAACTAATTATGCACATATCAAAATACCCCACACTTGTTGTAACGCCTGTGTTTCCGGGCTTGCCATTTTTAGCAATGTAATAGTCTAGGTTGACCTTTGTAACCCGTTTTGAAATAATAAAAGTGTATTATTTGAGTATTATGTGTTTTGTGCTTAATTGCTTAATTATGTGGTTTGATTAATTAAGAATAAAAAATAAGCGTCAAAATTAAAGTATGAGATAAGCCTGATATCTTTTCATAAAGTTGTAGTGGTCGAAACAAGGATTCCGGAGATATAAGGAATGCCGAAATCCGAGTTATAACGAAGAAGTTATGACCTGTTGAAGTTTCACGACAGAACCGACACGACCCAGCGCGACCCAGCGCGACGTAGATAGTGAATTTAAGGTAGATAGATATCTATCCTTAGTGATCTAAATGAGAATTGAAGATCTCATCGATAGTAGTGCAACGACGGAAAGACGGACGGAATCGAAGTTCATATGAAGGAGTTATGAATTTCGAACGGAGCTTTCCTGTCCCGGCCTACTAAAGATAATATATAAGTAATATACTTATAATATATTAAAAATAAAGTCAAAATTAGCCAATGGAGTCTAAACGGGAGTTGTAGATCATAATCTCACCTTCGCGGCAATATAAAGAACGTCGAAAACGGAGTTCGTATGCGAAAGTTATGAATTTCTGAAGTTCGGGGCGCGAAACCCCAAAACTGTCAGAGACCACGACGTGGCAAGCAGTGCCACGACGTGGCAAGTCTCCTGTCACCTCCGGAAGACCCCCAGATGCAACTTGGGATGACGCATGCAGTGACGACCAAGCCCACGACGTGGAACAAGGTTGCCACGACGTGGCAAGGGCCAAATTTGCCTTATAAATAGATTTGAAGGGCCAGCCGTTTAGGGTTGCTATCTTATCTCTTCTCTCTCCCGTTTTGCATCGATTTGCGTGCCAGAAGTACCCCGAAGCCCCGGTATTGTTCCCAAGTCCTGAAGCAAGTCCCGAGATCCCGAAGATCCCGAGAAGCGCAGTTTCCGAGTCGAAGCTCTGCCCGCGAGAAGTTCGATTTTTGAGGAGATCTTCCAGATCTGCTGAGGATTACTACTTCTGCAAGCCGTAGTGCTGTCTGATCATCTTCTGATCAAGTGAGTGTATACTACCTTTCATAAACATGATAATAATACAAGTATGGTTTGAGTGTATTAAGTATATTGTTGTTTATATGTGTGAATGTGTATTCACTTTCTTTTAACTCATAGATATGATTTATTCTCTATGAGATATGTGTTATGTGTGTGTGCCTCATCTGTTATGTGATATATGTGTTGATTAAAGCATGCTATACAGGTTTTCAAAACTATGTATAAAAATGTATATTTTTATCTACTAATATGTTGGGTAGAACATGGGTAGATAGTTGGTGTGTAATAAACAGATGAGAGGCCTCGTTGTTGTTTGATTTAGTCATCTAGCGGAGTTTAGATGACGACCATTGGCTATTCTAGACAGTTTTGTGGAAACATTAGCAGGTTCGCCACCTGTAGGTGTTAATGAACTTGGGTGTTCATTCGCTGTACTCCATCCCCCTCATGGTTGCCTTATTTGACTTATATTGCTGAGGAACCCACGAAGCATGTGTAGTCGCCCCGATGAAATATTCTTAGATTAGGTCCCTTATGTTAGTTGTCTTAGGGACATAAAGTGAGAATAACGGGAATGGGTAATTGGGTTATTGTTGGTTGGTGAAAATTAAATATGATTATTTATTGTGGGTTGAAAACCCTATATGCTCACCAGGCTCCCAAGCATGACCCACTCAGTTTTATTTGTATTACAGGAAGTGGCGCAAGGGCATAAGACGGATGAACCATCAAGTTGTTTTGTTTACAAGTGTGTATATGTATATATTTGTTGAATGACTTGTAATGTTATCGTTTATGCTTATTGGTCTGTATCGGAACATGACACCCCGAGTTTTGATTATATAATGAAAAATACATTTCTTTTATGAAATGCTTTGGTAAACATTGTTTTATCATGTTTTGTTTTTGGGAACAAATTCCGCAACTCTTTCAAATCAAAAAGGATTTACTCTGAAAATATTTAAAAGCATAAATGAAAAATCGGTCTTTTCTGGCCGGGAATTTTGGGGATGTCACAGTTGGTATCAGAGCATTAGTTTAAGCGAACTAGGAATTTGTTGGATTTCTAGACTTAAACTTAGAGTGCTAAGTGAAGTTTTGAGATGTGTGTCTGTTGTGTTATAGACACGAGCACTAGTTTATTTTAGGAAAGTTGCCTAAAATGCTTTATATGCTCAATGTTATATGTTGCCATATATGATATTATTTGTTCGGATCTATGGTCTGTTGTCGACCGGATCTAGAAACCTTATGTGTGTAGGATTCTAAGCGTACGTCTACAATATTAGAACTAGCATGTAAACGTTTCGGAGTGATAAGGATGATTTGAATATCTATCATGAATGAGGATCTAATTTCACCTTATTTGGTGTGTAGATCAAAATGGTGAGAACAAGAAGTGGAGTTGGAAATGCTGATGAAAACAGGAATCAACCACCAGTGATTGAACAAATACCTGTCGTAGCAGCAGCACCTAAGCCAATAACCATGGCTGGTGTGCAAATGATGATTCAAACGATGTTGGATCGTCAGATGGATGAAACTAGACGGTTGCTTCAACAGAATTGTGAAGAACTGTCAATTCGTGTGGAAGAGCCTGAATTAAATGAAGGGCACTCGGAAGGTGGAAACTTCAGTGGGTCTGTTGGTCAAGCCAACCCACCGATAGTTAGGCAAAACAACCATGATGGAAGGAATGATGGAATGGGATGCAAGTACAAGGACTTTCTAACTTGCAAACCATCGACCTTCAATGGAAAGGAGGATCCGATTGGAGTTATGGATTGGATCTCCGAAATGGAGTTAGCCTTCATGACGTGTGGCTGCAGAGGCAAGTTGCAGACTATCTATGCAGTGCGTCAGTTCCGAGGTGGAGCCGTTCGTTGGTGGAACACTCTAGGGAAGACGTTAAGCCCTAATGAGCCACTACAATTGACATGGGCAGAATTCTTGGTGCAGTTCAAGCGCAAGTTCTGTTCGGCTCAAAATTTGTTGGAGTTGGAGAACAAGTTCCTGACATTGACGAAAGGCAGCATGTCAGTTGATGACTACATCAATAGCTTCACCGATAAGATGGAGTTTGCCTTGCGTATCGTCCCAGACGAGTTGACAAAGGTGGACCGGTATGCGAAGGGACTCCCATGGGAGTACGAGGTGCCAGTACGTCAGGCACTTACTCTAGAGGCAGCTATCTGGGCTGCCAAGTCTGTTGAGAACATGATAAAGGGAAGAACCACCGAAAAGGTTGAGGTTGGTGAGAAAAGAAAGTTTGAGGGAACATTTGGTTCCGGTAAGAAGGGCAAATTTTCGAAATCTGATTCGAAAAAGTTTGGTGGAGGAAAAGGAGGCGAAGCGAAGTGGTGTGATAAGTGTAAGAAAAAGCACTTTGGGAAATGTAGCGAGGATGTGACCTGCTACAAGTGTGGAAAGGTTGGACATTTTGCCAATGAATGTCCGAACAACAAAAGGATGTGTTTTGGTTGCAATGAAGAGGGGCATATTTTGAAAGACTGTCCGAAGAAGAAGGAGGCAGCTAGGCCCAACATTCCACCAAAGCCGAAGGCGAGAGCCTTCCAGATGACACTTGAGGCCGCAAAAGATGACGCTGATGTCGCTTCAGGTACCTTTCTCGTAAACGAATTACCTGCTCAAATTTTGTTTGATTCTGGAGCCAACTACTCCTTTATTTCGCATGAGTTTGGTAGAAAACTAGCCTTGCCTGTTGATAGACTAGATAATGCTTTATTAGTCGAAGTAGCCAGTGGAAAGTTTGTACCTGTTAGCCATCGTATGAAAGACATCTTAATCGACCTTAATGGGAATAAGTTTCACGAGGAATTATTTCCCATCGAACTTAATGGTTTCGACATCGTGTTGGGAATGGATTGGCTTAGCGCCAATGATGCCGAAATTTTGTGCAAGAAGAAGATAGTTAAAGTAAACCCGCATGGGAAGGATTCATTTATGGTGTATGGGGACAAACGCAGAGTAAATTCTGGAATCATTTCTCTAATGAAAGCCAGAAAGTGTTTGACCAAGGGATGTACATCATATTTAGCATTCGTGATCGATGCTAAGAAGGAAAAGAAGGTGATGCAGAGTATTCCAGTGGTGTGTGATTATCCAGAAGTATTTCCCGAAGATCTTCCTGGATTACCACCTGATAGACAAGTGGAGTTCAGAATAGACTTGTTACCAGGAACCACGCCAATAGCAAAAGCACCATATCGATTAGCACCGACGGAGATGAAGGAGCTGATGATGCAACTTCAGGAGTTATTGGACAAAGGTTTCATTAGACCTAGCTCATCGCCCTGGGGAGCTCCGGTGTTATTTGTGAAGAAGAAAGATGGAAGTATGAGAATGTGCATCGATTACAGAGAGCTGAACAAGGCAACAATAAAGAATAGATATCCGTTGCCGAGGATTGATGACCTGTTTGATCAATTGCAAGGTTCGAGCTATTTCTCGAAGATCGATCTTAGGTCAGGATATCATCAGCTAAAAGTAAGAGAGCAAGATATCGAGAAGACTGCATTCAGAACTAGATATGGACACTACGAGTTCTTGGTTATGTCGTTTGGACTAACCAATGCACCGGCAGCATTCATGGATTTGATGAATAGGGTTTGTAATCCTTTCCTTGATAAATCTGTGATAGTGTTCATAGACGACATTCTGATTTACTCGATAAGCCAGGAGGAGCATGGCAGACACTTGCGAGAAGTGTTAGAAGTTTTGAAGAAGGAGAAGCTTTATGCAAAGTTCTCCAAATGTGATTTTTTGATTCATGAAGTCCAATTCTTGGGTCACGTGGTCAACCAAGAAGGGATAATGGTTGATCCAACGAAGATCGAGGCTGTGATGAAGTGGGAACAACCGAAAAGTCCCACGGAGATTCGAAGCTTTTTGGGATTAGCCGGATATTACCGCAGGTTTATCCAAGGCTTTTCTTCGATTGCTATTCCATTAACAGCTTTGACCCACAAAGGAGCTACTTATGCTTGGAGTGATAAGCATAAAGAAGCATTCGAGAATCTAAAGAAGAAGCTATGCGAGGCACCGATACTTTCTCTACCCGATGGACTTGAAGACTTCGTTGTTTATAGCGATGCGTCTGGTGTTGGATTGGGTTGTGTTTTGACCCAAAGAGAAAAGGTGATAGCATATGCGTCTCGACAGCTGAAAGAGCATGAAAAGAATTACCCAACTCATGATTTGGAGTTGGCAGCGGTAGTTTTCGCTCTGAAAATATGGAGGCATTACCTCTATGGCACGAAGTGCAAACTTTTTACTGATCATAAGAGTCTTCAATATCTCTTTAATAAGAAGGAATTGAATATGAGGCAACGACGCTGGCTAGAATTACTTAAAGACTACGACTGCGAGATACTTTACCACCCCGGTAAAGCTAATGTTGTTGCTGATGCTCTCAGTCGGAAAGTCAATCTTGAAAGGAAGAGGCCAAGAGCGTTGAGAATTGAAGTTGTCTCGACCATTGTGGAAAGTATAAAGAAAGCTCAAGAGGAAGCTTCTGAGAAAAATGACCGAAAGGAGGAACGTTTGGGTAAAACGTTGGTGTTTGGTACTAACGGTCATGGACTGAAGGTATTCCAAGATCGTATTTGGGTACCTAAGTCAGGAGGAATTAGGGATCTTCTGATGGAAGAAGCTCACAAAACCATGTACTCAATTCATCCGGGTAGCACTAAAATGTATAGGGACCTGAAACCCTACTATTGGTGGCCGACGATGAAGCTTGATGTTGCAAAGTATGTGGTCGAGTGTTTGACTTGTGCGAGAGTCAAGACACAACATCAGAAACCTTACGGGAGTTTAGAACCATTGCCTGTGCCTATGGGTAAGTGGGAAGACATTGCTATGGATTTTGTCACTAAACTGCCCAGAACAAAGAATGGTCACGACATTATTTGGGTGGTCGTTGATCGATTCACTAAGAGTGCGCATTTCATAGCAGCCAGGGAGAAATGGTCTATGGAAAAGCTTGCGAATTCTTATGTGAAGGAAATTGTGAGGCTTCACGGTGTTCCGTTAACGGTTGTATCGGATCGTGATAGCCGTTTCACCTCAAGGTTTTGGAAAAGTCTACAAGAGGAAATGGGTACCAAGTTATGTTTAAGCACAGCTTACCATCCGCAGACTGATGGTCAGAGTGAAAGAACAATACAAACACTTGAAGATATGCTGAGAGCATGTACCTTGGAATTCCTAGGTAACTGGGATGAACACTTACCTTTAGTAGAATTTTCCTACAATAATAGTTTCCATTCGAGCATTAAGATGGCACCTTATCAAGCTTTGTATGGACAGAAGTGTCGTACGCCGTCTTGTTGGCTTGAGGCAGGGGAAAATTAGTTTATGGGACCAGAGATGGTTCATCAAACTGCTGAAAAGTTGAAAATAATTAGGGACAGAATGTTAGCGGCTCATGATCGTCAAAAGAGCTATGCTGACAAAAAGCGAAGACCGATGACTTTTGAGGTTGGAGATTTGGTTTTGCTTAAAGTCTCGCCGTGGAAGGGACTTATAAGATTTGGTAAAAGGGGAAAGTTGAGTCCAAGGTTTATTGGACCGTTTAAAGTTCTTCAGAGGATTGGGAACCAAGCTTACAAGCTCGAATTACCCGAAGAACTGAATGGAATTCACAACACTTTTCATGTGTGTTATTTGAGGAAGTTCACTGGAGAAGTTCCCGATATAATTCCAATTTCTGAATTGAGAATTGATGAGAACAAAAGGTTGATTGAAGAACCAGAGGCAATTGTTGACCGAAAGACTAAGAAGTTGCGACGCAAAATGGTTGGGTTAGTACTTGTCCGATGGAAACACATGAATGGGCCGAATCTCACCTGGGAGACGGAGAGTGACATGTTGAGTCGCTATCCGCATTTGTTTGTTGATGTGTGATTCCGGGGACGAAATCATTCTAAGGTGGAGAGAATTGTAACGCCTGTGTTTCCGGGCTTGCCATTTTTAGCAATGTAATAGTCTAGGTTGACCTTTGTAACCCGTTTTGAAATAATAAAAGTGTATTATTTGAGTATTATGTGTTTTGAGCTTAATTGCTTAATTATGTGGTTTGATTAATTAAGAATAAAAAATAAGCGTCAAAATTAAAGTGTGAGATAAGCACGATATCTTTTCATAAAGTTGTAGTGGTCGAAACAAGGATTCCGGAGATATAAGGAATGCCGAAATCCGAGTTATAACGAAGAAGTTATGACCTATCGAAGTTTCACGACAGAACCGGCACGACCCAGCGCGACGTAAATAGTGAATTTAAGGTAGATAGATATCTATCCTTAGTGATCTAAATGAGAATTGAAGATCTCATCGATAGTAGTGCAACGACGGAAAGACGGACGGAATCGGAGTTCAGATGAAGGAGTTATGAATTTCGAACGGAGTTTTCCTGTCCCGGCCTACTAAAGATAATATATAAGTAATATACTTATAATATATTAAAAATAAAGTCAAAATTAGCCAATGGAGTCTAAATGCGAGTTGTAGAGCATAATCTCACCTTCGCGGCGATATAAAGAACGTCGAAAACGGAGCTCGTATGCGAAAGTTATGAATTTCTGAAGTTCGGGGCGCGAAACCCCAAAACTATCAGTGACCACGACGTGGCAAGCAGTGCCACGACGTGGCAAGTCTCTTATCACCTCCGGAAGACCCCCAGATGCAACTTGGGATGACGCATGCAGTGATGACCAAGCCCACGACGTGGAACAAGGTTGCCACGACATGGCAAGGGCCAAATTTGCCCTATAAATAGATTTGAAGGGCCATCCGTTTAGGGTTGCTATTTTCTCTCTTCTCTCTCCCGTTTTGCATCGATTTGCGTGCCAGAAGTACCCCGAAGCCCCGGTATTGTTCCCAAGTCCCGAAGCAAGTCCCGAGATCCCGAAGATCCTGAGAAGCGCGGTTTTCGAGTCAAAGCTCTGCCCGCGAGAAGTTCGATTTTCGAGGAGATCTTCCAGATCTGCTGAGGATTACTACTTCTGCAAGCCGTAGTGTTGTCTGATCATCTTCTGATCAAGTGAGTGTATGCTACCTTTCATAAACACGATAATAATACAAGTATGGTTTGAGTGTATTAAGTATATTGTTGTTTATATGTGTGAATGTGTATTAACTTTCTTCTAACTCATAGATATGATTTATTCTCTATGAGATATGTGTTATGTGTGTGTGCCTCATCTGTTATGTGATATATGTGTTGATTAAAGCATGCTATACAGGTTTTCAAAACTATGTATAAAAATGTATATTTTTATCTACTAATATGTTGGGTAGAACATTGGTAGATAGTTGGTGTGTAATAAACAGATGAGAGGCCTCGTTGTTGTTTGATTTAGTCATCTAGCGGAGTTTAGATGACGACCATTGGCTATTCTAGATAGTTTTGTGGAAACATTAGCAGGTTCGCCACCTGTAAGTGTTAATGAACTTGGATGTTCATTCGCTGTACTACATCCCCCTCATGGTTGTCTTATTTGACTTATATTGCTGAGGAACCCCCGAAGCATGTGTAGTCACCCCGATGAAATATTCTTAGACTAGGTCCCTTATGTTAGTTGTCTTAGGGACATAAAGTGAGAATAACGGGAATGGGTAATTGGGTTATTGTTGGTTGGTGAAAATTAAATATGATTATTTATTGTGGGTTGAAAACCCTATATGCTCACCAGGCTCCCAAGCATGACCCACTCAGTTTTATTTGTATTACAGGAAGTGGCGCAAGGGCGTAAGATGGATGAACCATCAAGTTGTTTTGTTTACAAGTGTGTATATGTATATATTTTTTGAATGACTTGTATTGTTATCGTTTATGCTTATTGGTCTGTATCGGAACATGACACCCCGAGTTTTGATTATATAATGAAAAATACATTTCTTTTATGAAATGCTTTGGTAAACACTATTTTATCATGTTTTGTTTTTGGGAACAAATTCCGCAACTCTTTCAAATCAAAAAGGATTTACTCTGAAAATATTTAAAAGCATAAATGAAAAATCGGTCTTTTCTGGCCGGGAATTTTGGGGATGTCACACTTGTCTTTTGCTTGCCCCCAAGCAAAACTGAATTTTAAACATATTAGAATCATATATAACAACTCCAATTTAACCCAGCCATTATGCCAAGACCGCAACGCATGCATTTGTGTCTAAAATTTTTCCTATAAACCTCCCATACTCCAAATACTCACAATCCTCATAAACACTTGCCCACTCACCCCGAACTATGCTCATTTTATGCAACCCTCCGAATCCATCCGCAGAAAAGCTCTTTACCCTCAAGGTATTTTTAATTGAGCAACCCGAGCATACATAATCTAAAATTACACTTTTGATACCACTATGGAGCTCTTTTGAATTCATCTCTTCTTCGATATTTGCTTTGATCTCTTTGAATTCACCACCTTTATTGTTTGATTTTCGGGTATCTTCAACTTTTTTGGATTTCTTGGAATTTTGATCTTTTGATTTTCACTTTAATTGCTCCAAAATTCATACAATTTCTTTTGTAATTTTTTTTTTTTACATGTAACTCACTTTTTTTTTCACTCAAATCCCTACATGCTTAAGCAGGGGCGCTCAATCTCAACCTTTATTGGCTAACGATAACAATTTTCCTGGATACATTTCAAGTTTACGCTGCTAAACATATTGCATCCCTCGGGCTGAGCAAGATTGTGTTTTTGTCTCATGATTTCACTAGAATAAAGAAGCCACAAATGCATTAGAACGTATATAGGCTCAACTAAACATTTGGGTTATCATGCAATTATCAACACAACTCTAACATGGAGTCCTAATTACTTTTACCAAAATTTCCTAATTTAGATCCTAAGTAATTTTTTTTTTTGGTATGCAAAGTTTTAAAATTAACCTAAATTAAGACTCTAAATCTTCTATTATGTAACCAACCCCCTACCCCACACTTATTTGATGCAATGCCCTCATTGCATATTATGCATAATAAAAACATAAAAAGAAACTAAAGAGGGAATTGGAACAAACTCCCCTGGGATAGCAGTGGATAGGTTGATCACTTTCATTCTAGCTCCAACTTCAATTGACTTTAGACATAGTAACCATTCCTTGGGTGTCTCGTCTCGTGTGGGTCACTCCAAATACGTGGATAACAGTGTAAGATCTTCAGGAATAAATATGGAAAGAATATATAGTCAAGTGGTACTCTAATTAGCATCAAATCAGCAGCTCCTTGACATGAAACCAAACGACTCGTCGAGTATATACCAGACTCGTCGAGTCACTTCGGGAAATCTTCGCATTTGTGAGAATTAAGGGCGACTCGTCGAGTCAGTTTAGTGCACTCGACGAGTTGGTCACTGAATGAAAAGAATATAATTCTGCATATGATCCAGCTTCCAATAAACTCTCTATAATTTCTATTCACTTCTAGACTCCCTTGCCAACATCTCTAAGAACCGGACTCAATACTTTAACTCTAACGTTCCTTTTCCTTGACTCTCTTTCTCACTTGAATTCTATAACTCTAAACCCATTTGAAGCTAGCACTCCTAATTCAATTCTGAAAAATTGTCAAAGCATCAAACATTAATTAGACATCAAAAACAAGTTTTTTAAAAAAAACATCAAACAAACCAAATAAAACAAACAAACACAAAATTAAAAATTGTTCAATAAAAATGCATAAAAATCAATCCTCCTCATCATCATCATCAAGCCCTACTCCACTTCCTCCAGCCCCACTTCTTCTTGCATTTATCACTTCTTCCCACATTGGAATGTATGGAAAGTTACCACCATCTATGTGTGGAATGTTAAAGTGGTCAAAAAGTCGAATATGAGACTGGTTGCTAAAATTCAAACCCCTCGCCATTTGATCCTGGAGTCGCCTCATCTCCACATTGTACCAATCCATTGGTACATCTTCATTCTCAATCGGGCGCGGACTGATCGTACACACGACTCTGCTCTGCGTTTTTCCAAAAATCTTTTACTCTTTTTGAAAATACTTCTCAAATCCTCAGTTTGAGTTCAAATACGCCCGAAGGTGTACTCGAATACCTCAAACCAAGGCTTTGATACCAACTTGTAACACCGTAATTTCAAAACAATTTTTCGCATTTGATAAAAGCATAATTCATTCAGTATTCATAAAAATATCATTGTTTGAAATTCAAATCCATAACATAATAAAAATCCCAAGATCTCATATCATGAAAATCCCGCGTGTGTACTGATCAAGCCGGCGCCTTTCCACGGTCATCACTAGTACCTGAAACAAATAACACCAAACACTATAAGCACAAAGATTAGTGAGTTCCCCAAAATACCACACATAGCACATATTAGCCACTCAAGGCTATAACTTTGTGGGTCCGTGGACCCTACTCTGTGAACCCTCTGGTTCTAACTCTGTGAACCTTCCGGTTCCAACTCTATAAACATGCACAACATAAATCACATAGAAATAATGCAGTACAACGCATAACATACATACATCATACAAATAATCTGTCACATAACTCTGATTACCTAATCAAGGTAAAGTATAGTGAGAAGACTCACCTCGGGTATCTCGGTAAATATCTGGCTCGGAACAAATGTGATCTAGCCTCCGCCTAATCACACAAAGTAACACACCCATAAATACACTAAACTCAACCCTAAATGTCAACATGGTCAACGGTCAACTTTGACCGGACTCGGCGAGTGCACTAGAGCGACTCGGCGAGTCTATACGTGTCCACTGACTCCCTTGGATCCTCTCATGACACGTCGAGTATTTCCCTAACTCGACGAGTTCCACCTGGCATGAATCGTGGGGCCACCACGACTCAACTCGTCGAGTCTCAAGAACAACTCGACGAGTTCCGGCTTGACTCAGCCCCCCCTTGACTCTCCCTGACTCACTGAGTCATCCCCCAACCCGGCGAGTCTACTCGCTGAACAATTTACATGAAACCCTAACCCTACTCGCCGAGTCTCAAGAACAACTCGGCGAGTTCATGCCATGCACAAACTCTATTGACTTCCTGAGGTCAGATCTGTTTCCCCAAACCATAGATCTGGCCTCCCCAAGCATGAATGTCACGTAAAGTTCGAAACTTGATGCTTGTATAACCACAACAAGGCATCAAAAGGAGATTTGGTCCCAAAAATGACAACCTAAGTCCAATAGCCCTATACTAACCCATAAAGCTCCAAGGGGTAAGGTCTCTGGACCCCTTTGAGTCCAGATCCAAGGCACAAACTCGAAGAGGGACCATTTGCTCCATATAATCACTCTCCAAAGGGGGTTAGAAAACCCTAACTCTAAAGATCAACACTAAAACTGAGGGTGGTTCGAACTATTACCTCAAAATGAAGTCTCTGGGCTCTGGATCTGCTTGAATCTCACCTCCTCCTTGCTATTGCCACCTTCTTCTTGCTAAACGAAGGATACAAAGATCCAAAAGTGACTTCTTCTCTCTCAATGCGATTTAGCTCTCTTAGGGTTCTCTCAAGGGACTGGTAGCCGCAATGGGCGGCTATAAGTGCCCTTAAATAGGCTCCAAACGCGGGGAATTAGGGTTTCATTAAACAGCATGGACTCGCCGAGTCCACTTTTGGACTCGCCGAGTCCAGACGCGAACCCGCTCCCAAAACCGCGATCCTACTCGGCGAGTTTGGGCTCCAACTCGCCGAGTCTCCTCACAAATCACCAAAAATATAAGAATAAATAATACCTGGGAATCCGGGGTGTTACATTTTAGGAACTTGTACTCTGATAAAAATGTTACTATGATATACTTTCAACTGTTTTGAAATGATTACCGTATGTTTTGAATGAATTTAAAAACAAAAATTTTATTCGTATTTTTGGGATGTTACAATTCATCACTTTCAATTTTTGTATTTACTATTGCCTAACAAATTGAAATTATTACGTGAAAAGGTCCATCTGGTCGATTAAAAATTTTGAGGTAAGAATGGAAAACCATTTTCCAGTTGAGACATGATGTTGGGGCTTTCACCATCACACTTATGCACCTGAAAGCTATATATGAACTCAGCTAAGTTGAGGATGGGGTGAACAATCTGATCATGAAGTTAATTGAGCAAATGGATTTGCCGATGATTAAGTATGTCAATATTTTTAAGGTTGAAATAACAACAATCAAATGTCACCATGTATTGGTTGCATTGGAGAATATGAGACAAGTGCCAAGGGATAGAAGGGTAAAATTGACACAAGTAGGAAAAAGGGATTAGAGCAGTAGAAAAAGGGACTCTTATGCATTAAGCAAGTTGACATAATCAAATGAAAGCTTGAAGATAATGAGACAGATTAATAAAAGATATGAGTATTCTCGCCATTAGCCCACACACAAAGTAAGTCATATTCTTACTATTTGTAAGTCATCTAATTAAGTCTTGCTTTATACTTTAATTTATTGATTTTGTTTAACTAAACTTAAGGCATCTCCAAACCAACACCAAACTCATTTTTAACACCAATTTTGGTGTAAAATTACTCCAACCCATAATCATGTGATTTGACTCTTCAAAATTTAAGTACCTCTACAAGACAAAGCTCATTAGTTAAACAGAAAAGTGAAGTGTAATGGATAAATGGGTGAACACTAATCATTTTTGTTTTTAAATATCCAAGAAGACATGTTTCAAAGTACAATGTCTTAACTAGTAAAAAATGAAATTCTGTAATTAGAGGTAGATTTTTCAAAATACAATCTTTTACCAAAGGCTGTAACAATAAATCAAACCAGGAAAGAAAGAAAATAATTGAATAGGCCTTGAAAAAAAGAGATAATGAAGAATCTAACATTAATCCAAAACACACTTCTGAATATATAATCTACTTTTCCACATATACCTAACTATCTACATATTAAATATTAAGCAGAATCTCATATATTCCCTAGCTAAACATATAAATATCATATTTGTCCGGCCTAAACTCTAAATATCGTATTTGCCCTTCTTAATGTTTTTAATATCATATATACCTAAGTCTATTTTTTTAATTGTTATTAACATTTGATAATCCATTTTTTATATTTTTATATCATTAAAATAAAAATAAAAAGTAAATAGACCATAATGCCCTTTAATCTTAAAACCATTTTGCCTACCTGCCTACTTGGATAGATCTCGATCGTACTCCTCCCCCTCAAATCCCTATAGTATAGCCTACATCGATCATCCATGAGGTTCCCCTGTCATTCAATGAATCACAACCTCTGTCAACCTCCCGTAGAAACTGATCAACGAAGTAGTCAATGGAGATCCCTCCGCCTCCTGGACAAACCATTGCCAGGAGGTTGTTGTCGTTGTGTTGTGTACGTGGGAAAGAAACCGGGAGGTTGCTATGGTTGTGGTTGTGTACGCAGGAAAGAAATTCCAATTAGTTTTAAGAATATAACAAGCTTCAAAATACAGAATCCAATAACCATGGCTCATATTTTGATCCTTTCTTTTTGCTGATTAGAAATTGAACACAACTACCCAACTACATTCTACAGTCATGAAAAAGGTTTGTTAACATTATGCACACATTAGTCTATTCTTGCAATATATAGATTAATTAGATGTTCATGTGTACAGTTCAATTCGACAAGTTTGTTGTCATTTTATAAATTTCACTAGGTCTTGTATAGGTGCAATAAGTACATAATTTTTGCATCTCATCACATAGTTTTTGTTGAATAGGTGGAATCATTACTTTTTTTTTGAACCGGTAATCTTGTTAGATCTTCCACATTGCTACTTGATGTAGATATAACCTTTTTTATAGTGGCACCTTGATTTAGGTTTTTTTTAACAGCTAGCAATACATTAGCACAACGCAAAAAGAGTTAAGCAAGAAGCTTAAGCTAAATACAAAGAGTCAAACCGAGTATAAGAGAACATTTGTAATAGGAGAAGTACACCAAATCAACCAATCAAGATAACCTAAATTGGATATAAATTTAATCCAGTTAAATGTGCTAATGCAAATATCATCCGCCAAAAGCATTGAAGGTCATCGAACGTTCTTGTAAACAATATCATTACACACTTTCCAAATGACCTATAAGGTGGAATAAGTAATCGCCAACTTAAGCTTTTGATTTTTTTTTGTTAGTAGCCTTAGAATTCAACATCTCCAGAAGATCCTCACACGAATCAGGAGGATTCTTGATAATTGGAACCCACCCCACAAGCCAACTCCATAAAACCTTCACCATATCACAGTTGAAGAATACATGATCTAGAGTCTCGAAGCTAATTTGACAGAAAGGGCATAAGGAGGAATGAACATTAATACCATGGTTCAAAAGGTTTTGAAAGAGAGGAACCTTGTTTTTAAATAATGTCCAAACGAAACAACTAATTTTTAAAGGGATCCAATTCAACCACTTGAAAGAATTCTCCCCAACACTATCATGTTTATCAATCAAGGCACGAAGCGCTTTAACAGAGAAATCACTAGCATCATCACCATTCCAATGCCAACTGTCCGTTCCACCAACAAACATAAAGTTTTCAAGCAAAACAATTAAATCTGAAAATTGGGCAACCTCCCTACCTCTCCTAAGTTGCCTGGACTAGCTCCAAATCCACCTTGAACCAGTTCTCATTGTTGCGTTTATATACAACTAGATGAATGCATGCACGTTGTGTAGAAACACCTATATAGTTGAAGTATTTACAAATATATGTTTTTTTAAACATAACAATAACGTTGTTGTTAAATTCGATATAATAATTTCTATACTAAATTGATATAATATATTGATTGTTTTTAATTATATAATAATATACATCTATTATAACTGCATAATTTCAATCATTTGAATGACTTCTACCTGCAAGTTACACATGAATAAAATTAAATATAATATATGGTTTAATGTTATTTATAGTTATAGTTATTGTTAATTAATTTTTTAAATTATTAATGTTTTATTTTCTATCATTATAATAATTTAAAAGATCAAACATTGTTTTTTGATTTAAAAGGTAAAAATATAATCATTTATATAAAACTATTTTTAATTATTATTGTAAGTTATTTTAAGCTACTTATTTGAAAACTTTTAACGATTATAAAAATATCTTTAGGAAATATTTTAGTTAAATTGAGATTACAATTTAGTTTTTGCATTTATCACTACAATTTATTAATTTTAACTATTTACAAAATATTCTTTGGCTTTTTAAGTGGAACTAAAACTTATATTTAAGTTGACACTGTAATGTTATATTTAAATTAACAAATTGTTCGAAAGTTGTAGCTTTAAACTGATAATGTTTACATACAACAACAATTTAAATCTAATAAATTAAGTATAATATGTTAAAAGTTATAGACATAACTTTATAAGTAGAAGTAAATATATTACTTTATGATTACACTTTAGGTTTGATATTTATTTAACCTTATTAACCAACTAATAATCGTTATTATAAAGTCACTACAATTTATCACTTTTAGCTATTTACGAAATATTTTTTTGGTTGTTTAAGTTAAACTAAAATTTATATTTAATTTGACCCTATAATATTATATTTAAATTAATAATTTAAGTATTTTATAGAAATTGTTCCAAATTTGTATCTTTAAAATGATAATGGTTTACATTCAACAATATATTAAAACTAATAAATTAAGTATAATATGTTAAAAGTTAAAAAACATAACTTTATAAGTAGAAGTATATATTATTTTAATATTGAAATTTAGTTTATATATGATTACACTTTATGTTTGATATTTATTTAACCTTACTAACCAACTTATAATTATTATTAGAAAGAAATTGAAAAGTCATGAGAGTTTCAAATGAATGTGGTGAAAGAAAAATTATATGGAAGTTTCAAATGAATGTGGTGAAGTGAAAGGAAAAATGCTTCATTTATAATATAGTATGAAGATATGGTGATGATAAGACAATTTTTGTTTGTCTCTAAAGCATACAAATTTGGAAATAAGTATATCAAAGGAATATCTCCTCACTAAACATCTTTCCAGAAATAAGTGTCACTACCATCTCCAACAACCCTCTAAAAAAGCTCAGAAAGGGACAAACCTTTATCATGTAAGTCAACATCAATTTGAGATATACTTAGCCACACACCTTTTATGGAATTCCTGGCAATAGGTTTATCATCAATGAGTTTTAATTTATGTATTGACTTAATGCATGAAGACCAAAAGGAAATACCTCCATTTTTTAATCTCCACCACCATTTGACAAGAAGAGCCAAATTATCCGACTCGAGAGAACCCACACCAAGACCACCCTCTTTCTTAGGTTTATTGACCAAATCCCAAGAAACCCAATTTATTTTCCTCTTTTCACCATCACCGCCCCAAAGAAACCTCCTTCTAATACCATCAAGCATAAGAATGATCTTCCTTAGAGCTCTAAAGATCGAAAAATAGTAGAGATACAAGCAAATTAAGACTGAATTAACAAGAGTGAGACGACCAAAAAAAGAATGCTTTCGCCTTCCAATTTGATAACCCCTTCTTAAATTTCTCCACTATTGGATTCCAAATTTTGGCAAGTTTCATATTCGCCCCCACGGATACCCCAAGATAAATAAACGAAAAAGAAGCAAGCTCACATTTGAGGATGTTGGCTAGTCTGTTAACCTCCAAATTATCCATACCAATGCAACGCACCATACTTTTGTGAAGATTCACCTTCAAACTTGAAGCAATAAAAAAGCAATGAAGTAATCTATTAAGATTCCCAAAATCTATCTTCGACCAATCACCAATAAATGTCATGTCATCCTCATACATAAGATAAGATATAGAAGGTCCCTTATTTCCAAGAGAAAGACCATGAAATTGATGAAGATCGTAAGCTGCCTCCATAGAATATGAAGATCTTCCATGGCAACAATAAATAAAAACAAAGAAATAGGGTCTCCTTGCCTCACGCCTATACAAATATTAAAATCCTTGGTGGGAGATCCATTAACTAAAATAGAAGCCGTACTAGAAGAAAGACAACCTCTAATCCATCTACGCCAGTTCCACCCAAACTCCACTTGCTCCCTGATAGAATCTAAGAACTCCCAACTCAAAGAGTCGAACGCTTTCTCAAACTCAACTTTAAAAATTAACACCTTTTTCTTAACTTTTTTGGCCCATGAGACAATTTCATTGAGCAAAAGCGAGCCACCCAAGATACTTCTACCACTAACATAAGCCGATTGCTCTGGGCTAATTATCTTGTCTAACACAAGCTTCAACCGATTAGCAAGAATATTTTGTGAGGATCTAATACAAGAAACCCACAAGATTAATTCGTCTGTAATCTTTCAAAAATAACGGATCACTGGTTTTTGGCACTAAAGAGATAAAGAAAGAGTTGCAACCTCCTGCCAAAATACTTGAAGTCTCAAAGTCTTTAACGAACAAAATAATATCCCTTTTAATCAAGTCCCGGTAATGCTTCAAAAAAGTTAAAGGTACTTCCAAAATTTATACACTTAATCATGAATGAATAGATACATATGAGGTCACATCCATTGAAGGGTAATAAAAACACATTCCAGGATTAACTCATAAAGATATAGTCCAGGTTCTCACGTTTTGTTTATCCCATTTGTTGGAATGGAATGGAATTCCAATTCCGGCCAAATCTCACAACCAAACATCCCCTAAATGTTTAATTAAAGCTTATGAAATTCATGAATGCTTGAATCAGATTTGTTTAAGGCCCAAATTAATAAAACCGAATGAATGAATGTGGAATGATTAAGAAGTTTTAATAAACAACTTGAATTACCATTTTACTATTTTATCCCATTGGAGATCAATTCACACAAATTAATCCAAATTACAGGTCAAGCTAGCTTTATTCTTGTAAATTGCTTATAAATCGGACCAATTAAGAAGTGCAATCTAGGTTGTGCTTGTCGTCAAAAGGCAAGCAAGCAAACATTTGGTTCACAACAGGGGGAATAACATTGCTCTGCAATGTGATTAGAAGGAACCATTAACAGGAGCATAAACGTGAATAGGAAGCAACGATTTTAATCTCATGTGAATGTGTGTGATGTATTGGAATTTAGAACTAAGGGCATTATTGTCCATTTACAATGTTTTTTTAATTATAATGATTTAAGATTATTAAAAGAATTATAAATCAATAAAAATTATCAAAGAAATAGATTAGGGTATATATGATATTAAAAAACATTAAGAATGACAAATATGATATTTAGAGTTTAGGTCGGGCAAATACGATATGTAGATGTTTAGGAAGGCATATACGAAATTATGCCTAAATATTATGTCTATACTTTTAATATCCAAATAATTACTACTAATTCGTCTAAAATAGTAACTTCTAATCTGTTTTCAATAAAAGTTATTCATCCATAATATTATTTAATAATATGAAATACTAAAATTATGAAACATTGCTAACTAAAAAAAATATGTAAATGATCATTTGATTTTTTCCAAAAAACTACACATCAAGGCTCCTATAGGGAAATTGGTTGAAATGTTAGTCTTATTCTTTACATCTTATGATGAAAATAGCAATATACAAAGAAGTTTGATGACCATTATGTTTATGGGAACCTACATAGATGAATTAAAGCTACTAGAAAATATCATATTTTCCTCTTTTGGTTAAACGAAAAAAATAGCAACACACTTTCCTTTATTTGCGTGTTGTAGCATTTAACTTCAATTTATTACAGTTATAGCTTTCATGCATTAGAAAATACGCACGATATATGTGGATACAAATTAAATATAGTAGACTGATTTCAAAGTATAATTCTTTAATAATAAAAATAGGTGAATAATTATTAGCATGTTTTATGGTTTATAGCTTTAATGAGCCGCTTGATTGTGAAATGTGAAACTGTGTTTGATGATACATAGCAAAAAAATTCCACTAGAGCTGTTTTGTTGTTGCATTTTCTGAACTGGGAATGTTTTTATTGGGACAAAATTATGGATTGTTGCCTGCACTTGCACCAGTTACTAAGAATTGCCACACCCACACGCGGGAAGTTAAGCATATATTGGCTGCTTCAACTTACAGGTGAATAAAAACCTGACTATTTTAAAAGTTGTAATTCTAATATTACTTTGTATCTAATATACATTGATTGAAAACATGAATGTTGAAAAAGAGGAATGTATTCATTTGCCAAACATAAGACCGATTGATACCATTACAATTCAAGAATTCACAGAGGTCATAAACTTTTAAATTTTGTACAAATAATGATAACTTTGTACGTCCTTAGGTTTGCTTTTTGAAACTACAATTCTTTTTTAAGAAAAAAAAAAGGACAATACACTCTTATCAATTGTAGAAAGACTGAATGTAAGGTGATATTTCTCGCATAAAATCGTTTTTTTCCCTTATATATTTTTCTTATATTTCCCCTACTTTGCAATGATTTACTAAAATGATGGAAGAATTTGGTTATAAAACAATGTAGAAAGCTTGAGACACAAATTGATAAACTTAGTGTAGAAAACGAAAGCATTTGTCTATCCATTATACTAGCTGAAAAATTGCATTACTCCATCCATCTACACATAGAAGCAATTTTTGAAGATGCAAGTCCGTTGAATAAAAAACTGGTAGTGTACCAACATTCACATTGAACTCATTTGTAATGTGTATATTTCTTTTGTTCCATCAATGTACTAACTTTCAATTCAATGTATAAAAAAATGCTTTAAACTCGTGAACATTCAAACCCAGTACAATAGAGCGGATGGCCTTCATCTAGTACTTATTATTTGTTATTTCACCTTTGTTGGAAAACTTGGTTTTTTTCTATTTCGCCTTTAATGTTGTCATTTGTTTTTTTTTAAACAATTTTTGCTATTTGCTTTCGTTTTCTTTTTGCAAATCAATTTTAATAATGATTTTTGTTTTTGAGGCTTTAAAATTGTTCAAACACTGGTACTCTTAAGCCATTATGGCTATGAAGGTTCGTCTACAGTGGCTCTAAGATATGAGACATAGCCTTATGTTTGCAACGATGATTAGTTTTTCGCACGCCCCAAAAATCTTATTAGAGAAGTTCCATTTTCAAACAAAAATGTTAATAAGCATAGATCACTTAATGTCACACCCCCGAACCAGACGGCGGAAACGTCCGGGGGCTTGCGTGTGACTTCATCTTGTAATATCATCACAATG
This sequence comes from Lactuca sativa, assembly GCF_002870075.4. Lineage (NCBI taxonomy): Eukaryota > Viridiplantae > Streptophyta > Magnoliopsida > Asterales > Asteraceae > Lactuca > Lactuca sativa. Next base: position 51,525,217 of record NC_056631.2, on the reverse strand, counting down.
TATATAATTGAAACAAGACAGCATCATCATCATACATATCAAAATACAACCAGTATTGTTTACATCAAGTATAGTATCATAGTTACAAGCCAAAATATTCAATGTATGATGATAACAAAATATAACAAATTCCACATTTCCTGCTGACCTTTCCGCTTAACGATTCCCTGAGAATACAAGTTATTTTGAAAACGTCAACATATATAATGTTGGTGAGTTCGTAAGCATGTTTGAATAAAAAGTTTTGCATTGTTAGTAAAACACCAGAAAATCCGATATTTTCTGAAAAATGATTTGAACATGATGTGCCAAAATCAAGTATTAATGCATGTGTGTTTTCTGTTTTTGGAATGTACTATAAAATGTAATCCAGATAGAATCTTGTATTTCATGTTGTAAGTAGAAAGTATTGTTTAACTGTGTGTTTCCCCAGAAAATTCTCTCCGTTTTCATTTTTTTATTTGAAATTTAAAGTGGTTTGGAGTTCTAGTTTCTTTTCTAAATTGTTTGGGTTCATTTTACATCTTTTCGTATGTCTAATCATAGTAGAAGTACCATTTCTGTCGGATTCAGTTTTGAGCAAAGTTCCACACTTTTTGCATTTGCTAAGTCTAACTTTATCAATATGAACTACATCATGATTGGCCCAACAAGCCGCCCTTAGGACATATTTCCTTTTCTTCGGCTTTGTTGTTTGACTTGTTCCTTCAACTTGAGTGTTATCAACAAACACATCTTCATCATCAATCTAAAGCACAATAACAAAATCATTTTAATATAGTAGAATAGCAATATAGGTTATTTAACATTTAAATAGATTCATCAATGTGGAATGAAACAAGTAAAAGAACAAATATGGTTTCTTTCTCCATTAAATTCTCTCATTCAAGGTAAAAGTCCCAATTGCATGGACTTATAGAGAAAATGTTAACTGTTAACATAGCACATTCAAATTTCAATTAATAACATACATAATAACATATTGAAAGATTAAGTAGTAGATTAACACATTCAAATTTCAATGAGTAACATACATAATAACACATTGAAAGATTGAGTAGTAGATTAAGATGCAAATACTTACTTGTGTTTTTTGATTTGGAACCCAATTTTCCATGACTTGAATGAAATTTGTCACAATAGAAACTAGAAAACGAGGATGAAGATAATTTTTTTTCTTATGTTCGTGAACCACTCAAGGCAGCAGATGCAAGGACCGATTTTTTTTCTTACGATCGTGAATGAATGGAGTTCGAACTAGGGATGAGAAAAAATCTCGATCGATCAAAGATTCATGTCGTCGATTTCGTCGATTTGGTGTTGGATGACCGATTTCGTTGATTTTTTTTCCAGGTTACGTGGGTATTGGGTAACGATAGAATACAAGGACCGAATACGCCTCATATAGATACCCGAAAATTGAATAAGCCTCATATAGATACCCGAAAACCGATTCGAATTGTTTATTCGGGCCTAATTCGGTTCGGTTCGATTCGGGTTTCGGTTTGGTTCGGGTTTTCAGGCCAAATTCTCATCCCTAATTGTAACCCTAGCGCCTTGTTCCCAAGTTCTACTTAAATGAGAGAAATGGGAGGATACGAAGAGAAAGTGAGGGGTGTCGAAGGAAAATCGTGTTCCCGAGTTTCATTAATGGAAGGAAAGTGAGGGGAGGGAAAAGATTTTGGAGCCATATTTTCCTTCCTAATTGGGTGGATTTAGAAAGAAAGTGAGGGGAAGTAAAATTTTAAGTTTTATTTTCTTTTTCCTTCTAACGAGGGAACACAAAAACTTAAAATTTTCCTTTCATTTCCTTCGAACCCGAGAACACAGAATAATGAATATTTTCCTTCATATCCCTTTCTTTCTGTCAAAATTTTTCTTCCCTTTCCTTTAATGAATTTACAAAAAAACTCGGGAACAAGGCGGAGGTGTATGTGTTTAGGGCATAGGACATAGGACAAGAGTTGTGATTTAGGGTAATATTAATACCATGTGATTTATAAAGTATGAACCATTTTGATGATTTACCATTTAATTGTTAGAATTTATGTTACAGGTGTTGGGGAATTCGAAATAGGGATATGAAAATCTGGATAACAAACAGGAATCGTGTAAACACTTTCCTTGTTTGATATTTCGACCCTATATGCCTTGGGTGTCACGAAATCCAAACTTGGATAATTCCTGATGTAACAATTCTGATTTTAGGCACAAAATCAGAATCAATTTTGAGAAGAAAATGAAGAAGCGTTTCTCTGTTTTCTGTGTTTCAAAGGAGTCGTTGTTTCCCGGATTTATAAACGAGAACAATTTGCATCTTTCAGAAAGACAGATTAGTCCTTGAATTTGCATCTTTCAAGAATGACAAATTAGTCCTTGTACTGTTCTAACAATGTTCGATACTAACAATGTAGATTAGGGTTCGATACAAACAATGTTTAGTAAATACAAGTGTGCACTCTCACACATCCTAACTTGTATTATAACTAAAACATTATTCTTGAAACACTTGTTAAGTCCGTTACACTAAAATATATTTAATGAAGTCCGTTACACTAAAATATATTTAGTGAACAACTGGGTGTGTTTTTTTGGCACAAAAAGCATAAGAGAAATCAGGAATAGAATATGATAATTTAAATATTTATAAAGATATGTAAAAAAAGTATGCCCTTTGTTTTCACCATGAAATCAAAATTTGAAATCAAATTTCATGGTCGTTCAAATGTTAAATTTACAAAATACATGATGCTGCATAGTGATGATATTTCAAGCAAATCAAAATTCGTAAACTTTGCACTCCTCTTCTGCAGGATTCGTCTTGCAAAAATCCTCCAACGGATCTCCGCTTCCAGTTGCCTCTTCCCCCGGCCATTTGCTCGCCACTAAATGTGCCAAATCTACCACACGTTGACTACATCAACAAAAACACAACGCACATTAGCTTCTTCTTCTTCTTCTTCATCTTTTAAGAACCAGAAAACCCTAATTTGAAGAAAAATAAACAATTTTGAATGATTTTTCATACCTGTATCCCCATTCATTGTCGTACCAAGCGACAACCTTAACCATATCATCGCCCATAACCATCGTCAACGACGAGTCAATAGTCGAGGAAACATCAGAGCACCTAAAGTCTACCGACACGAGCGGCTCGTCGCAAACAGCCAAGATTCCTTTCAACGGCCCGTCCGCCGCTTTCCGGAAAGCCCCATTGACGTCCTCCGCCGTGAGCCCCTTTTTAGCGACGTTGATGACAAGGTCAACCACTGAAACATTAGGCGTCGGAACACGAAGCGCAATTCCGTTCAGCTTGCCCTTCAGCTGCGGCAACACCAACGACACCGCCTTGGCTGCACCTGTGCTGGTTGGGACGATGTTCAAGGCCGCAGCTCGAGCTCTCCTCAAGTCTCTGTGTGAAGCATCCAGTAGCCTCTGCAAATGCAAATGTAGAATTCTCAAAGCAATTAGTACACCTAACATCTTACTTATTAATAAGGGTATTTTAGTCTTTAGACATTAAATCATGTACCTGGTCACCGGTGTACGAGTGAGTTGTAGTCATTGTTCCCTTCACGATACCTGTGGATTAAAAAAAATTTAAAATTGACAAATTTTCTATAGATGCATAACGAGTTGTACTGTACAAGTCAATAAAGTGTATACGTACCGAATTCTTCGTCCAATACCTTCACGAAAGGAGCCAAGCAGTTGGTGGTGCAAGAAGCGTTACTGTAACGACAGACAATCAAATTTTCAAAATTAGATCGTCAGTAATACAGTTGGGCAATTTATCTTTTTCCGATATAAAAACAGACCTGACAATGTTGGCGACATCATGGCCATAGTCTTGTTCGTTAACACCAACAACATATGTTGGAATATCGGCACCTTTTGCGGGTGCAGTGATGATAACTTTTTTAGCACCGGCTTGGATGTGCTTGCCAGCACCTGGCCCATCCACAAACACTCCAGTACCCTAATGGTCACATAAAATTCACTCATTTATTTATGATATATTTTATGACAAAATACATCAAAGTCATTATATTTTGGCGATTTTGTTGTTAAAATTATATTTCTATTTCTTTCATTCAAATTTGACAATTTTTTTTCTTAAGCAGTTTATATTTTGGTTATTTTAACCTTCTATAGTATGTTTCAAAATGATAAAAAAAAAATTTGTAAAACTCAGTTGACTTTCATTGACAAAATATAATTATAATAATTAAACAATAAAAATAGCTTAGATATTATGGTTAAAGATTTGTGTTAGATCTACCTCAATAACAATGTCGATGCCCATTTCGGCCCATGGAAGTTTGAGTGGGTCTCGGCTAGACACAACCTTAATTTGCTTTCCATCGACACTAATTGTCTCGTTATCGACTACTTTAACATCGGCTTTGAAGGTACCCAACATTGAGTCATATTTCAGCAAATGAGAAGCCTGCACGTGTCACAATTCACGAATGTTGAAAAGCTTGTAAATTGTAATCAAGCATTGGGAACTTGTCACCTTTGCTTTAAATGTGGTAATGTTGACTTACGTTCCTGACACCACCACTGTCGTTGACAACTACGACTTCGAGTGGGGAGTCTTTCCGGCCGTGCCAGCACCGGAGAAAGTTCCGGCCGATACGTCCGAATCCGTTGATCGCTACCTTCAGTTTCGCAACTGTCTCGACCTTAGCAATTGCTGATCCTGCAGCCTGATTCATAATGTTTTTTCGATTCAAATCACCAAACAAATACAAATCAAGAGTACTTTCCTCGTATAATTTGATCTAAATAAACTCAATTGCGCAGTTGCTTTGATTATTTGAATCGAAAGCTCATCGTATACATTAATCCATATACATAAGTGGAAGAGAAAGAAAACCTTAGGGGTAAATTGGGCAGACACGACGTCGAAGAAGGATGAATCCTTGACATACTTGGCGTAGGTCACACTCCCGCTGGATCGGAGCCCGGAGAATTCAGCCACTTCCGATCTCTGAAAATCACCGATGATCAAAGTCAAAATTGAATATATATACATACATATACAGTTATACACACGGTGATATTAGAAACGTATCGATTCGATTAATGGAGAGAGGGGGAGAGATAGACCTTGGTGGAGCATTGGGAAGGGAAAGAGGTTGAGAGGGAGGGTTTGGAGGGAAGCCTCGTGATTGTGGGGATTCTTGTGGAAGCAAGAGCTGCATTGGAAGCCATGGCTGAATGCAACTGAAAACTCAGAGGTCTATCGCTTCCTTACCTTTTATATGGAGAATTGCTTCGAATTCGTATCGATTTGTTTTTGAGATCATGGGGAAGAAACGAGTGGCGGGAGAAAAAGATAAGATCATGTTTCCAATATCCACCTCCCAACAGTCTCAAGTTTCGACCACAATATTATCTTTTGCACGATATTTGTTTGGGCACAAATTGTAAAAATAGTTATGCAAGAAATCAAAATTATATCCAATAAAACCTACATAAAAATTTATCCTGGTTCAGTCGATATAACCTACGTCTATATGTATGATGAAGCGGAGTATTTATTTATTACTCGATTGTTTTGAAAGTGTTTACATGGGCTCTAATAAGAGCATTCATAATGCATAGTTTAATGGGAGAGTTGAGTGCGTTGGATGTGTAATTGACATTTAATGAATTAAACTCTACCATTATAAGATGTTATGTTTGTATTCAATGGATATGAAGTTCAATGGTCATTATATTCTTCAATAGGAAAAATGAGACTTTATATATATATATATATATATATATATATATATATATATATATATATATATATATATATATATATATATATATATATATATATATATATATATATATATTCCATTGAACTCTTACGTTGTAGTAAATTAATGTAGAATTGTATAGTAAGTAAAATGATGATGTGTCAATCCATTAAACTCTAATAAGTTTAATGCATTATGGATGCCCTAAGTCTATTCCATAAACATATCATCCACAAAATATAATGTCAACTTTCCTCCCAGCGTTTCGTTGTTAATTCAGGATATTAAATTTCAAGTCACACATTAATAATAGTAACATATTTTTATAGATACACATGTATTGTATATAATGTTTTGAAAACCATACTGGTAACTGAACCGGTCATCTTACCATTTTGATAGTTCAACCAGTCAGACCGTTTCAAAAACCGGATGTCGTCGTTATTACATTATAATTATAATTTGTAAAAAAATAATACTAAATACAAAAAGAAAAAAGAAAACCTTAAAATAATATGAAACACATGTTTCATACAAGTTCTCTTGATTATTATTTTTCTATTTACTCTGTCCATTACTTCAATACTTTCTAAAAATATATATTTAAAAAAAAACGGTTTCTTGCCCTGTTGAACCAGTTTTATTTCGTGAATGGATCGGTTCTTACCTGTTCACTTACAAACGGTTTTTACCCGTCAAAAAACTAGTAACGTTCTCGATTCAACCGACCGGTCCGGCCCGTTTTTCAAAACCATGCCTATAATTACATCTAAGGGTACAAGGTAAGATTCAAATTGTACATCAACTTCAAATAACCAAAAACTACTGTCAAAAATAGCCCATGATTGACTTAAATTATCAAATTTAAGAGATATACCTAGAAAATGTAAACAATTGGAAAGTATTCATGGAAAAAACCAAAACAAATGAGAAATTTGTGTAAAATGATATTTTGCAAGATTAGAGGCAGATTTAACGTCCACATCCATGTGTACCAAAGTCGGTCCCACCAGCTCTTTTAGCTTAGGGCACCACCAATCCATATTACGATAACATGAACAAAAAACTTGGACCATATAATTTAAAAAGCGGCATATTTTCAGCCACTTTTATTCTATGAATAAATTTTAACCATATTCTAGCTCTATTAAACGATTTTACCACAAAAAACACCCAAAACATTACATGTATAATGTATTACAAGATGATCAAAGCAACATTTGCATCCACAAATTTATATATCCAGTACTTATATCTTTTATACCCAATTAACATACGTCCACTATTATTTCTTAAAACAAGCATCAAACATCTGTGAAGAAGACAAAAACACAAAAATAGTATATACTCAAGCAACAGATTGAGTCTTTTCAGGAACAACAGCACCATTTCCAATTGACTCCTCATCATCTGATTTCAATTGCAAAGATACGTCATCAATGGCATCATTCAGCTGTGCTATCTTCTCTGCTAGCTTTTTCCGTGTTTTCTGAAAAAAAAAAAAAAAAAAAAAAACATAACAAACTCAAAGAGATTATACATGTTTACTACAATATCATACAAAAGCTTTGAAAACAGATTGTATTGGTATGTATACCTCCAAAGCTTTTTCTTCATCATAAATGAATGTAGGGAGCTTCTTCAGCAACTCCTTTTTGTCAGTTCCAGCTACAGATAACGCCTTGCTTATCTGGTTTAAATCAAGATTATGCTTTTGATTTAGTGCAAAGTTTAAACAAATCATAGGATTATGCTAAGTTTTTAATAATCTAACCTGAGGTGCATATACACAACCAAGTGTGCCAATAATTAACCCACCAAGAACAAAGCCACCAACAAAGGCATTCCCATTGTTGGATTTTCCATCATCACTGGAGATGAATAAAACAGTAACTTAGGAATGGAAGAAATGAAGAAATGGAAAGAAAAAGGAAACGAGGGCAAATTTGTACCTATATCTTGCTTGAATGGAGAGTGTTCTTTTAGATGTGTGTAATTGTACTTTACTCACATGGGTTTGTCCAAACAACAATTTGGTACTCTGGTCAAGCGACTTCAAATCTAGCATGAGATCACAATTGTAGAAAATGATTATCTGATTTGATTCTTGAAGTCGCTATAATCACTTTGAATAAGCACATCCAAACACATGTAATGATTTATTGGTATAAAAAAGCTCCTCAGAGATCCTAAATTCCTAAATTTTAGGTAAAAACAAACATTTTTTTGTTTGCAAATTGGGAAGTGATACAGGAGCTATGAGCAATGCAGATGTTAGGGTTTTGAAATCTCTAGCAATGCATGAAAACGAGATAAATTGAGGAAATAGAAAAGGAGTAAAGGACTCCCCACAAAAATCAATCCGTAATCATAAACTTGTCGCAATGAATCAATAAAAGGAAAAGTGAAACAACAACGATTCAACTGAAAGAGCAATAACAGTAATGCTAGCGAATGAGTAACGATACCTGATGATAAATGATTTGGTTTGTTCATGGGTAAAACAAGGGAGTTTGATAGTGCAGTCATGTTTTCAGATTTGCAATAGAGATCACCGGGTGTGGAGGGAAGAGAGAGAGAGAATGGAGAGACAAAGAAATCGAGGAGAAGGTGGTGGCGATTATGCGAGTTATTAATTTTCCCTGTTCGATGATACCAATGCTTAGCGGCGTTGTTAACAACGGTGGAAATCAGATTGTCAAACCGACCCAAAATTGATTGCTGACGTCCAACAGTTCCTGTACAAACTAATTAGGGTGTTTAGTCGTCTGCAGTAAATCGTTCCAACAACTACATCTTTTTAGTAAGGGGTGTTTGGATAAGAAAAGTTAGTTTAAGTGAATTGACTTATTGTATTATGAATAAGCTACATAAGTTAATTCTAATAAGAATCTCCCATTGTTTATTATTTATTGTTTATGTTTATTTTCACCACAATAAGTTCATAAGCTAATCCAAACACCCCATAATTACATTTTGGTGTGTATACATCTTTTGATACGTTTGATCATCCTTAATTCTGATATGGTAAGGCTTACCTTTCTTTATGCAAAGTGCTCCATTCAATTCTTTGGGAAAAACTTCCATTACTGTCCTAAGACATACAAGGTCCATGGAGGGTTGTGGGTGATTTTAACGCCATTTCAGATGTGTCTGAAAAACTTGGTGGCAGACCTCCAAATCTTGTATCGTTGTAGGAATTCAATGCAATGATTAATAATTGTGGTATCATTGACTACGACAGAAAACCTGGAATATGTAGGCGGTGGTAAACTCCTCTTTTCGGTAGTAGAAGGGAAGCTCGTCCTCTTATTGTTTGTGTCAATACTCAACTTCGTCAGTCTGGTTGAACAACCTCCCAATGAGAGCGAGCCAAGACTTTGCTTGATGTTTGTCTTTATCCGCCATGACTGCTCAACCAACTGCTAAATCATGGGTTCTAATCTCATTTCCTCCAGAAACAACCCTTGGCAACTTGATATTTAAGGAAGCACAACTAACCTAAGCGGGGGCAGAATCAATGACCCAAGGTTTGGGAGTCAAGGAACTGGAAGACAGACACGCGGGGGACTGACCTCTTTAGGCAAGAGAGGCAGTAGGAAGAGAGCCATTAGAAAAGAAAGAAATTCAAAATGTTCCTGATGGAAGTGGCCATGGGTAGCTAAAGTGTCTGCACTTTGATTCCCTTCCCTATATATATGAGAGATGGACATGAAAGGAAGTAAGAAAGTTTTTAAAGATTTGATCATATAAGGGACTGTCCAAGGGACTGCACCTCCACAGATGCTATCAAAAATGATTTTTTCTCACTCTCCACTGCTACTTTGGAGTAGCCTAATCTGTAATAAAGCATCAGACCAAAAAGGGGAGCTTTGGCTTCTGCAAATGTGTTGGTACCTGGGCCATAAAAGGTAGAAAAAACAACCAAAGCGGAGCCATTATAGTCCCTAATAATGCCACCACCTGCTGCCATGCCATTCCTTGAAGAACCATCTGTGTTCAACTTCAAAATACCTCGGACCCGGTGAAATTGAATTCTCCGTGAAGATGCGTAGTACCAACGACTAGACGGTAAGACCCCGTGCACCTTTATTATAGTTTCGCAGTGACAATGTAACGACCCAAAATTTAAGACCAAAAATTTCTTTTAATAAAACATTACTTTAAGCATAGACATCATTCCAAAACATAATCTGAGTATAAGTTTTTCAAAACACATGTTCATTATCAGAGTAAATATTCCCAGGCTGGCTAATCTATGGTGTGTGTGCCATGCAATCACCCTGAGCTCTTCCCTCCGCTACCGGAAGTACCTGAAACCAAAACTAAAAACCGTAAGCACGAAGCTTAGTGAGTTCCCCACCCTACCACATACCATACAATCACTTATCATACAATCACATATCATACACACTGTCGGGCAATTCTGGGGTGCCCGACCTACCCGGTACGGCCATTCTGGGGTGCCGACCTACCCGTGTCAAGCCGTTCTAGGGTGCTGACTACCCATGTCAGGCCATTCTGGGGTGCTGACTACCCATGTCAAGCCATTCTGGGGTGCTGACTACCCATCGGTCCTAACAACCGATCCTCGGGGACTATTTCACCCCCTACTGCTACTATCACATATATCATAACATAACATATTAGCAGACATATCTGGGGTGTCTGATCTACCCTTCGGTCCTAACGACCGAACTTGGGGACTATTCCCCTCCTACTACCACTATCACATATAACATAACTTGTCAGCATATAAACATATCATCACATATTGTCAGACGTTTCTGGGGCGTCTGACTACCCTCCGGTCATAACAACCGAACTCTACTGATGAGTCATGGAACCCCATCCATGCTCCTACTGATAGTGAGATACGGGCCCAGCCCACACTCACTCTTTCCCTAACTTGGGCCTCGCCCCTGATCTGCTGCTAATGAGATGTGGAACACCATCCACACTGTGCAATTGGTGAGACACAAGACCTCGCCCACACTCACCTCCCTACCAGGCACATACAAGTATCATGCAGACAACAAGTATAAACTATCACATAAACCGCTCCTTGGGCACCCGCCCTCTATCATTGGACCTCATCCCGAATATCTTACTAGCATATTGTGCCTAGGGCTAACCCCCGGGTCTTCTACTCATAACTACATGGGCCGGCATTGTGGTCGTAGACCCATTCATACAAAGGGAAACTCACCTGCACTGGCTGAATTTGCTGATGATCCCACTAGCCGCTGCCTGGCAACTCTCTGAACTCCCGCTCCACCCGCTCCTCGAGCTACCAATAACAATGCAACACTGAGTCAAACTGACCCCCGAAAGACTACCAAGTCAACTCTGGTCAAAGTCAAAGTCATGGTCAAAGCCAACCTTCCAGGTCAACCCTACTCGCCGAGTTCATAAGTTCAAAGTCCTTCCACTCGCGACTCTACTCGCCGAGTCTACCGATTTCCGAGTCCTGACCTGTCCAACTCACTGAGTCTCTAATCGACTCACTGGTTCGAGTCTAAACTCGAAGGGTTTGGGGTTTCGCGACCTGACTCACCGAGTCCAAGAACAGACTCGCCGAGTCCAAGACATCCTTCAACAGACTCGCCGAGTTGTTCTTCCAACTCGCCGAGTTCCTGCCCAACTTCATCTGACTCGACGAGCTGTTCATCCCACTCGTCGAGTTCCTCCAAATCTTCATGCTACTCGCCGAGTCCACTCAAAGGACTCGTCGAGTCCATTCTGATCTCCATACATGCAGAGGACTTTTGAGTCATGCATGGACTGCAAACTGTAGATCTACCCTTCCCAAGCCTATTCCTCACGTAAAGTTGAAAACTTTACGTATAGAGAAGGAGATCTAGGCAAAATACACCACAAACTAGGGTTTAAGGCAAGGAGGCTCCATAATCAACTCAAGGGCTGCTACTTTATGCTTCTCAAGACCATAATATGCTTAGATCTGAAGTAGCAACTTCAGATCTGGCTTCTAACTCAAAATAATAACATTATGACTAAAAGCCCCAACAACCACACATAGATCTAGGTGCAAAAAGGGTCTAGGAACTAGTTTATTACCTCCAAATGCTCAGAATGAATTCACAATCCCAGATCTATAGTCCCTTCTTGCTCCTCCAAGTTCCTTCTTCCTTCTCCAAGCTTTAATGCACCTTCCAAGGCAACAAATGGCTCAAATTAAGGATATGGCGGCTAGGGTTTAATGTTCTGGGTGAATGAGGCAGCAAATGAACCATAGGGGAGAGAATGAGGCGCTTAAATAGGCTCTAAGTCCCGAATTTAGGGTTTTCCTTGCACAGACCAGACTCGCCGAGTCCACTTGGCCGACTCGCCGAGTTGGTCACTTACTCCTCGACCCGGATCCCGCTTGGACTCGTCGAGTTCCTCATTGGACTCGCCGAGTCGCCCCTAAAAATTAGGGTTTTCTTTCCTTTCTTGGCCTTCAAAACTTTGGGTGTTACAACTCTCCCCCACTTAAAGTAAACTTCGTCCTCGAAGTTTGCCATGGTCCACCGCCTACGATCGGCTTCCAAAACCCACCAATTATCCCAACACCAGTTGCCTACCTTCGCTGGTCTTCCACCTAGTCATTCTGACTAACATAAACCTCGCGGATAAAACCTTGGGTCAGACCTGACCCTGAACAACTTAGAAACACAACTTACTCCACCGACAATCTTTCTGGTATTCTCCGAGTACTGCACTTGAACTCATAGGGGTTGACCCCTTCTTTCCTTACGCGATTCCCTTGCCTTTCTAAGGCGATGCTACATATCCAACTATTCCTTTTGTCACTGTGAAGGCCCTATCCTTCACCAACTCCATCACCCCCGCTATTCCCAGCACGGGTCATCACCGTCAGTAACCACTGACACTCTTCTCTGCCAAAACTTGGTGCCGAGCACCCCTCGATTCAACTAACTGAATTCCACCATACACTGCTTACCCATAGTACTACTGACTGAAAATTCTGCTATTCCTTGTCTGCCTTCCAGATGAACTGGGACCACCCTGGTCCCTACCAACCTATCAGTATCTGGATTACCGGCTCCCACCGGTAGCTAGTCCCAACACCACCACTAGTCGCTCCCAGTGACTCCCAAAGAAACTTTGACCACCTATAACTGCTCGATCAATTCTGCCATTCAGGCACTACAACCCTGGGATCCCCAATCCCCTAACTTGACACTAAGGTCCCTACCAGGTCCCACCTGTGCCGCTAAAACTCACGGGCCTTGCCCACGGGTCTCACCCAACCATACTACTGAGCAACCCTGCTCCCAGGTCTCATCTACACTGCTAATCTCATACGAGCCTCGCCCCAACTCCGCTAACAAAGCTACTAAGGAATGCTACGTCTTACCCATAGTCTTACGTCACCATCCATTGCTGACTGCTAGTGAATGCTACGGCTGCCCCGTAGTCTTACAACACTTCCACCACTGACTGCTATCACAAAGGCACCCATGTGCCATTAGCTCTCAAGATCCTCATTTTGACTCCCTCGAGTCCTACGGGCGATCCACAACCTGAATTCCCAACCACACACTAACCATTACCATCACACGCACTAGCTGATGGGGAGTTTCTCAAACTCCCAACCCTGAAATCCTCTATCCATCAAATGCTGAACTACTTCCTTTCCTTCTTGGAGGTCGCGCACTCATCCTGGGTCTGCGTGCTCCTACCTTTGCACACTCGGAGGATTCTCCCCCACTTCGATCCTGCTTACCCCTTGTTACTCAATACTCAAAAAGAAATCCCAATCCTTGCTACCATTCCATAATCAATCTGCTGAGGAACCCAAGCTTACCATAGCTAGGGATCTAACCAATCCATCTCTAACACTATACAACTCCGATCTAGCGAGACATACCAAGTCCCTCCCAAGCATGGTACAGTTACTGCATCCTATGCAACCTTCTCCAATAGGGCACATCCCTTCACTACCATTCAGATATCTAAGGTATGCAGATGGCATATAACTCGATCACAATCAACCGCTCAAAAATAAAATACTCATACCGATAATGATGCAAAACCATAACAATATAATCATGCACAAATAAAAGAACTGAAGACAGAAATCGCATACCTGCAACGTCCGGTGCTGATCGCGCCTCTAAGGTAGTCATCTGAAGAGCTCTACCTCCTACCGCAGGCGTCTCTGCACGGCCCTGACGACCGTCTGTGATCCTCAAAGTTGCAGGGGCAGGTGCCATCACCCGTCCTGCTGAAAACAAACTGGGGCACTGGGCCTTCTTGTGGCCCCGCTGATGGCAATGAAAACATAACAAGTCAGATCCCTGCGCGGTGGTAATAGTACAATCCCTGCTGTAATGACCAGTCCGACTGCACTTGAAACAGCCAGACTCACCACCGCTACCACTCCTGCACGCGCCTCCGTGCGCCCTGCCACACTTTCCGCACCGACTGCGGTCCTAATAATCCCTCGATCTCGAATCCGATCCCTTGGGCCTTTTGCCCGAACCTGCAGCTACCTGAACCTCATCCGGCTTCCTCTTCGAGATCTACTCCAAATCAATTTCCCTCTCTCTAGCCCGAGAAATCATATCTTCCAGCGTCTTACAGCTGGATCTGCTCACGAACTCCCTGATGTCAACCCTTAACATCTCATGGTATCGGGCCTTCTTCATCTCCTCATCCGCGACATACTGCGGTACAAGAAGAGCCCTCTCCCTGAGCTTGGCGGTGATCTCCGCCACAGTCTCAGTGGTCTGCGTCAAATCCTGAAACTCCCGTGCCAACTGTTGCACCTCAATAATCGGCGAAAACTCCACCCTGAACCTGGCTGAGAAAGCGCTCCAAGTCATCGCGTCCAACGCGGCATTATCCCCCAAAGCATGACCAATCTCCTCCCACCAATCCCTCGCTCTGTCCTTCAGAAGACAGGAAGCGAGTATGACCTTTTCCCCCTCAGGACACCGGCTCGTACGGAATGCGTTGGCAACATCAGCCAACCATCTGCTGCCAGCGATGGGGTCCCTAGCCCCATGATAATCTGGTGCTCCGCAAGCCCTCAACTCTCGAAATGTCAGGGTACGCGCTCCCATCAATTCCATCATCTTAGTACGGAAGGATCCCAGCCTCTCATCCAAAATCTCCAATATACCCTCCTTGACCGTGCCAAAGATCACAGGAGTCTGATCCAGAATACTGCGCGTAACCTCGGCGGATATCAACTCCCTCATTCGCTCCTCGAGCTGCTCGACCCCTGAACCCGAGCCTCATCCCTCTCCGGCGCCTGATTCGCCCACTGGTCTCTCTCGCAACTTCACCATGCTGAAAATATAATACATCCACAATCAAAATACTGATCACTGCTACAA
Source organism: Lactuca sativa (assembly GCF_002870075.4). NCBI lineage: Eukaryota > Viridiplantae > Streptophyta > Magnoliopsida > Asterales > Asteraceae > Lactuca > Lactuca sativa. The sequence continues at coordinate 51,510,093 of NC_056631.2, read as the reverse complement.
GACCAAACACACCCTACCAGGTTCCCAGTCTTGTCTCGGCCTTTCCAGAATCGAGTACGGATCCTCTGCTTTCAGTAGTACGGGCCTATACCACCTTCCACATCTATCCGTACTTTCCTCAGGATTTGCTTCGACTCCACCAGGTCCCTTATCCACTAATACTGCTCCCAGCACTATCTCATCCTAGGCTTACCCTAGGGAAACCTCTGACTCAACCCAAGCCAATCCTCAGCTGCTGAAGGTCTCCTTGTGATGCTAACTAGCCATCACCTGGATACCGTCACATGCGACGAGGCTCAGATAATCCTTCAAGTAAAAGACTCGTTCCTACAACGGTTGGACTCAAACAAGAGCTGTGCAATAGGACCAAATCCAACACTCTGAGATTATTCAACCCTGATCACATGTGGCGTGTCGTATCCACCTAATGGCTAACTCTCATCACTCAGAATCCCACAATGCACAAAGCAAGCAGCATTCAGACAAGGGAAAATCTAACCATAACATACTCAAGCAATCATATCCACATAGAAAGAATCTGAACTAGCATGCAACACAAACTCATAAACTCAGGCATAACCTAAACATGCTATCCTACTACTGTCTAATCAACACTATCATGTAGATCAAAAGCACAAATAACAGGCACATAAGGCATCATCCCTAGATCCTTAGTCCTATTCTAGCATGCTGTTCTATTAATTGATAATCATAACCTAAACTTGTATGGGTATTTTGGGGTACTTACTTGAGCTCGACTGATTGCATGCACCACACCCCTCTTCTCTTTTCAAAGCTCTTTTCTTTCTGAATCCTTTTGCTTTTCTAAAACTGTTTTATTCTAAAAACTTTCTTTTTACAAAGTTGTCTTTTCATTTTTGAAAACTTTTTATCCGATCCCTCAGTTTGAGTTCAGGCACACCCGAGAGTATGCCCGAATCCCTCAAACCAAGGCTCTGATACCAACTTGTAACGACCCAAAATTTAAGACCAAAAATTTCTTATAATAAAACATTACTTTAAGCATAGACATCATTCCAAAACATAATCTGAGTATAAGTTTTCAAAACACATGTTCATTATCAGAGTAAATATTCCCAGGCTGACTAATCTATGGTGTGTGTGCCATGCAATCACCCTGAGCTCTTCCCTCCGCTACCGGAAGTACCTGAAACCAAAACTGAAAACCGTAAGCACGAAGCTTAGTGAGTTCCCCACCCTACCACATACCATACAATCACATATCATACAATCACATATCATACACACTACCGGGCAATTCTAGGGTGCCCGACCTACCCGGTACGACCATTCTGGGGTGCCGACCTACCCGTGTCAAGCCGTTCTGGGGTGCTGACTACCCATGTCAAGCCATTCTGCACTACCCATGTCAGGCCATTCTGGGGTGCTGACTACCCATGTCAAGCCATTCTGGGGGTGCTGACTACCCATCGGTCCTAACAACCGATCCTTGGGGACTATTTCACCCCCTACTGCTACTATCACATATATCATAACATAACATATTAGCAGACATATCTGGGGTGTCTGATATACCCTTCGGTCCCAACGACCGAACTTGGGGACTATTCCCCTCCTACACCACTATCACATATAACATAACTTGCCAGCATATAAACATATCATCGCATACTGTCAGACGTTTCTGGGGCGTCTGACTACCCTCCGGTCCTAACAACCGAACTCTACTGATGAGTCATGGAACCCCATCCATGCTCCTACTGATAGTGAGATACGGGCCCAGCCCACACTCACTCTTTCCCTAACTTGGGCCTCGCCCCTGATCTTCTGCTAATGAGATGTGGAACCATCCACACTGTGCAATTGGTGAGACACAGGACCTCGCCCATACTCACCTCCCTACCAGGCACATACAAGTATCACGCAGACAACAAGTATAAACTATCACATAAACCACTCCTTGGGCACCCGCCCTCTATCATTGGACCTCATCCCGAATATCTTACTAGCATATTGTGCCTAGGGCTAACCCCCGGGTCTTCTACTCATAACTACATGGGTCGGCATTGTGGCCGTAGACCCATTCATACAAAGGGAAACTCACCTGCACTGGCTGAATTTGCTGATGATCCCACTAGCCGCTGACTGGCAACTCTCTGAACTACTGCTCTACCCGCTCCCCGAGCTACCAATAACAATGCAACACTGAGTTAAACTGACCCCCGAAAGACTACCAAGTCAACTCTAGTCAAAGTCAAAGTCCTGGTCAAAGCCAACCTTCCAGGTCAACCCTACTCGCCGATTCACCCTACTGACTCGCCGAGTTCATAAGTTCAGAGTCCTTCCACTCGCGACTCTACTTGCCGAGTCAGTCCATGACTCGCCGAGTCTACCGATTTCCGAGTCCTGACCTGTCCAACTCACAGAGTCTCTAATCGACTCACTGGTTCGAGTCTAAACTCGAAGGGTTAGGGGTTTCGCGACCTGACTCGCCGAGTCCAAGACATCCTTCAACAGACTCGCCGAGTTGTTCTTCCAACTCGCCGAGTTCCTGCCCAACTTCATCTGACTCGACGAGCTGTTCATCCCACTCGTCGAGTTCCTCCAAATCTTCATGCTACTCGCCGAGTCCACTCAAAGGACTCGCCGAGTCCATTCTGATCTCCATACATGCAGAGGACTTTTGAGTCATGCATGGACTGCAAATTGTAGATCTACCCTTCCCAAGCCTATTCCTCACGTAAAGTTGAAAACTTTACGTATAGAGAAGGAGATCTAGGCAAAATACACCACAAACTAGGGTTTAAGGCAAGGAGGCTCCACAATCAACTCAAGGGCTACTACTTTATGCTTCTCAAGACCATAATATGCTTAGATCTGAAGTAGCAACTTCAGATCTGGCTTCTAACTCAAAATAATAACATTATGGCAAAAAGCCCCAACAACCACACATAGATCTAGGTGTAAAAAGGGTCCATGAACTAGTTTATTACCTCCAAATGCTCAAAATGAATTCGCAATCCCAGATCTATAGTCCCTTCTTGCTCCTCCAAGTTCCTTCTTCCTTCTCCAAGCTTTAATGCACCTTCCAAGGCAACAAATGTCTCAAATTAAGGATATGGCAGCTAGGGTTTAATGTTCTGGGTGAATGAGGCAGCAAAGGAACCCTAGGGGAGAGAATGAGGCGCTTAAATAGGCTCCAAGTCCCAAATTTAGGGTTTTCCTCGCACAGACCAGACTCGCCGAGTCCACTTGGCCGACTCGCCGAGTTGTTCACTTACACCTCGACCCAGATCCCGCTCGGACTCGCCGAGTCGCCCCTAAAAATTAGGGTTTTCTTTCCTTTCTTGGCCTTCAAAACTTTGGGTGTTACAGACAACCTTGATCGAATGTGTAGGATAGGTGGGAGGTGGTGACACACAACGACCAATCCTGAAAGACCACTCTTTCGTCTAAGGATGCCTAACCGCCACACCGATCATTCGGGGGGGGGGGGGGGAGGACACTGCGAGGTGGGTAGTTTATTTGAGGCGGCTTATTGTAGCAATTTGAATCAGTAATCATCAACGCATAAGGGAACAACACGAAGCGATGATATGCTTCGCAAGCAAATGGGTCAATGACTAGATAGCCACGGTAAGATGGAAGGCCCGCGCTAATGCCCTTAGAGTCGTCGGTCGAATTACCGATCAATTAGATTCTTGGATGAGCGGAACATCTTTGAGACAAATCATCTCCGCCCGGGTACATAGCTTAATCCAAACCATGGATCCACAAATTGTTGCCTCGCTCGAGAAAAGAGCTTCGTAGTTGCGAGTTCTGGGCCGATGAGCGATATGTAATCCTAGGATTAGAACTATGCTTTACTACTTCCATATAGTAGTTAGATCTTTTTTTTATATATATTTTAGGTCTAAAGGCTAGTCTTCATTTCCCTTTCTTCTTGTTTTTCAATATGGATAGCAAGAGGCCTACATGGAAGGAAGGAAAGATGGAAGGAGAGAAGGACTGAACGACAAAAGGAAAGACCTCTTTGTTTGCCTTGGAATGAATTGGTTTTTTCAACTGCTGAATAGGTTTCGGGGCTTAACATAAGTAAGTCTTTAGTACGCTTTTAGTATCCGGATCGATAGAGACTGATCCCTTTCTACATACATAGCCCCACCCCATAGTTTAAGAAAAATTGACACTACTACATCTTTTTATAGGTCTTGTTAAGGGTGGAATTAGTACAATACCGACCATTATTTTATAAATTGTATACCATATTGATATACAAATTTTTTTTACCACTGTTGTACCAAGTATAGTTTGTACAAACTTGTTTGGCTACCAATAAGTTTGATTGATACATGTTGGTAATGGTATATACCAACATGTATGAAGGTTTTTTAAATGAGCAGTTATATTTTCTTGAGCATTGTGAAACGTAAATGAAGGTTTTGTGAATAAGAGTTTTGTAATTGTTACGGCTGAAAAATTGATCCAAAAGGATTTTATTAATTTCTAACATGAGTGTGGACGAAAATGGAACATGCAAACATGAAATTAAAATTTAAACTTTACTAATACGGTAAACGCAAAATCAAAGCTCTTAAAATCTTAAATACTATATATATATATATATATATATATATATATATATATATATATATATATATATATATATATATATATTTACTATATTATTAAGGATATTGCTCATTTCTTGAAATTTAAGAGGTACTACACCTACTGCATAATATATAATCAATTTATTCATACATTTTAATACTCCTATCACATTTCCATTTTACAAGTTAATTGCATTAAATATTCACATTTTCGTTTGACAAATTAATGACATTAACATTGACGTTTCATAAATTGAATCAAAAACGTAAACATACTATTTTTCTCCTCTGTCCTCTACACTCTCATTTTCCCTCAAACAAATAGCAAAAACCCTATTTTGAAAAAGCCGACATCGCACCTCATCCACCTAACTCATCGTCATCATCACCATCGGTAGTGAATCACCACCCACTCTCCAACCTCGCACCACCCACTGTATATGTATCTGATCGCCATCGCTGCCACCTATTGTGCTCTCGCAACACTTTTTCGGTGACAGGAAGCCACCATGCTCTCTCATTATCCCCTCTGTCCTCTACACTCGCACCACTCGCTTGATATTACTTCGAGGATTAGCAGCTTTCAGATGAGATCCAAGCACTCTATCAGCCGTAAGTTTTTTTTTTAAATGCAAATTCGAAGTTGAAATTGTCATGTTCAAGAGAAATGAATATGAAAAAGGGGCTCAATGAAGATTGAATTTGATGTCGGAATTAATGTGCAAATACAGATTCTTTGTTCCAGTTTTGATGTCAAACCTAGATCTTTCAAATTATTAGATGTTCGAGTGTCGTTTGTGTGTCTCTAGCCTCAAAACCACGTCTGTATAAGGTCAAAATGCTTAAGGGTATCGGTAGTCACCCAAGGCAAAGCTTTGTTTTTGAGGTTTCAGCTTTGTTGGGATATTGGTTCTCTCAGAGTGTTAATTTGGTAATAGTAATGCCAAAAACACGCGTTTTATGAATTGCTGATGAAACAGGTGACTTTTTGAATTTGTTTGCTTGTTGCTCTTCTTGTTGAACCCTAACTTCAATTTTACAATAAGAAAAAACGTTTTTGACATCAAAAGCGAAACTTTCTTTGGCATTCCTAGACCCTGGTATACTCTTTTAAATAAAAAGAGTTGATTTTGTTCATGTACATTTCAGTAAACACTTATTTGTACATGTAAAAATGCAAATATATTGAAAGAATGAATCATATGCTGATAAAGTGTAACGCTCGTAGATCCGGGCTAGTCAATTTAGAGATAATAGGGGTTGAAAACGAATTTTTGACAAAAGATTATTTAGAATAAATAATCTTAACTAAATTGTACAATATGTCTCAAGGGTTCCGCACATATAAAGAACGCCGAAATCCGAGTTATAACGAAGAAGTTATGGTCCGTCGAAGTTTTACAGCAAAACCGGCACGACACCGGGAGAGGTAAACAGTAAATTTACAATAGAGGACCTTTTAGCCTTATTCATCTAAACAAAAGTTGTAGTATATGTTAAAACGATAACATACAAAAAAGAACGCCCAAATCTGACTTCGTATAAGGAAGTTATGAATTTTCTAAGATTTGGCATAATAGTGCACAACCCGAAACTCGAATTTTATTTCGAGTGGTTTTTTGGTTACGCGACCTAAATGAGATTTAAAGATCTCACTAATAGGAACTCAACGGTAAAAAGACAGACGAAAACGGAGTCCGCATTAAGGAGTTATGAATTTTTTGCGGTCATTTAACAGTTTAATCACATCCTACTATTAAATTTAAGACCGGTCAAGAATTAGCCGATGAAGTCTAAATGAAAGTTGTAGATCTTGTTTTTGCCTATGCGTGGATATAAATAACGTCGAAAACGGAGCTCGTATGCGAAATTTACGGGGTTTAGAAGTCGGCAGGGTGCTGTGCGAAATCGGGTGACGTGGCTGAATAAGGGCTAAGGCTTTCTCCCCAAGGCAAGCCACCAGAGGGTGACACCTGGCATGGACTCGACGAGTAGAGTTGTTTTCTAGCCTATAAATACAGGTGTCGGGCTCCCTCATTCTTCACACCTTCCCAACTTCACTTTCTCTCTCTAAACTCTCTCTCTAACCCCCCAAACCCCCAAAAAAAGCCTAGGGAACCTCCCTAGAACCCGAAGGAAGCCCCGAGGCTCCTAGAGTCCCTAGAAAAGAGCCTTTCGGCTTGGAAATGCTGCTCCAGCAAAGCCTAATTTTCGAGAAAACCCGCTGTAAGTGTGCTATGCCTACCCTATCTTTAGTATAGCTTATGTTTCAATATAGTAATGTTATTACGACCTTATAAGGAGTATTTGGGCTATTATTATGGGTTATATAAGTATTGTTTAACGCTTATATAATAATAATAATAGTCAGACTATTAATTAGTCTCGACGAATATTAGACTAAACTATAGTGGTAATGATACTAGGTTTTTTCCGAGGAAAATTGTGTTGAGAGTAACGAAGTGCTGTTCAAGTGCCGAGTCACCACCTTCCCAAGTGAGTGCATAGTCCCTTTCATCTTACACATAGATATGAAGTATTTTAATATAAATTACGTGTTATGTGTGCATATTGTCTGAATACTTGTTGTCTATGCTGGTGAAAGATTTTTATACATGCTTTAAATGATGTAAATTGTATAAAGTATTTTATGTCTACAAAATATGTTGGGTAAAACATGGGTAAATGAATGATGAGGGGTAAAAGCTGAAATAGAGGAACATTAGTAGTATGGACCTAGTGCCCTATAGGTAAGCATTGGCAGCAATGGACCTAGTACCCTATAAATGAGCACTGGCAGCTGCGCCACAACCCGTAGATGTTTTAGATCTACGGTAAACATCCTAGCAGTTGCGCTCTAAGGACAGTATCGACAGTTGCGCCTAATAGGGAGCCTTATGACCATGACAGTAGCGTTTAAAGGTCAATATCGACAGTTGCGCCTAATAGGGAGCCTTATGACCACGATAGTAGCGTTTAAAGATCAATATCGGCAAAAGCGCCTCATAGAAAATGTCCCAATTCTAGCAATTGTGCCTAAGTGATAATATTAGCAGCTACGCTTGACCACTGTGTCACTGGAAACAATGGACTTCATGTTGTTTCCTTAGGAATGAATGAACAAGGATTAGCCGATCCTTAGGGTAAATCCTTAATAAGATAATGAGAATGGGTAATTGGGTTGAATGTTTGATGTTTAAATATAATAATTATATTATTGTGGGTTGAAAACCCTATGTACTCACCAGGTTTCCCAACCTGACCCACTCCAGCTTATTTGTATCACAGGTGTCGATACGAAGCTACTTTACACTGAGAGATTTAAAAGAGATGTAGATCACTAGTGTAAATAAATGTAAGTTCTGTTTATGCTTATGTTCCTGTATTGACGATGACATCCTAATGTTTTAAAATGAATAAAAAATACATTTCTTCGGAAATGCTTTGATAACGTACTTATCATGTTATTCTGGGGACAAATTTCGCAACAATTTTATTAAAAGAGGTACTCTGATTTTTATAAAGCATAAACAAAATTGGTCTTTTCTGGCCGTGAAAATGGGGATGTCACATAAAGTAAAAAGAAATTGGTATTTAAAGCTGCATATTTTCAATTCAATATGGATAATCAGTACCAGAGAGATGTCATTTCCAGCTTTCTTAATTTGATTGTAAAGATGTGGTGCTTAGGATTTGAACATTACTGATTATATTGTTATCTGAAATTCATCTATGATTTATCCAAACAAAAACAGTTTTACTGACTTTATCATATTCCTACAGGTGCTCAAAATGTGAGCTCTGAAAGGCCTCTTAGGCAATTCGTTACAGGTAAAGACAAGTCAGCTAAGTGGCAATTCGTTACAGGTAAAGACAAGTCAGCAGGTAGAAATTCAAAGGGTCGTATCACAATTTTCCACATAGGGGGAGGGGCAAAACGGTCACAAAGAACAATTGACCTAAAACGCAACACTTCATCAATAGGTGTAGTTGAACGAATTAAATATGACCCAATTCGCACTTCACAGATCGCAGTGGTCAGATGGGTCGAAGGGGCAGCCGTTGACCGCCCGAAAAAGTCAACTCCCTCCAAAAAAACTTCACCCCACCCCCAAGATCCTACCCTCCATCTCCATCAAAGGTCAGTTTTCATTCTCTTCAATTCCCGAAATGTTAGAAGACAAAAGGTGGAATCTTTAAGGCCTAAAACAGATCATGTAGTGGTTGGACTTTCAAAAGTTAGTAGGACCTTGAGTAGTCAAAGTCAAAGTCAAACGGGGACCCACATGAGAAATGTTAAGGATGTTTTCTTTTCTGCTTTTTCATCTTCAAATGGGAAAAAAGACATGATGCTCCTTATTCGTTTGTGAACATGTTGGGTGTTCCGAGAATGGTGGTGGCAGGGGCAAAACCAGAATTTTTTGTTCCAAGAATGAAAGATGATGTGAAAGAGAATGAAACTCTGTTGCTTAATGAGGTAAAAAGGTGGGATAAGGATAGTGTTGTGTGGGGGCATAAGATGAAACGAAAATCAGTTGTTTCTTGGGAGAGTTTGAGACAACGGGGGATTTTAGGGGTTGTTAATGATTCAGAGTCAAAGTCAAAGGTGAGAGAAAGTGAAAAGGTGGAAAAGATGGGAAATTTGGAGTGGATGGAGCTCTTATGAGTTATATATTGGCTACCTAAGTGTCAATTTATCTGTTACCTAAGTGTCGATTGATCTGTTACCTGTCTGTTGTGACAAAAAAACAACATAAATCATAATTATACTGAAAAAAAAAAACAAATATTTAATCGGGTTTGTAATCAAGAGTGTACATTTATATATTATTATTTTAACATTTGCACAGTTTGACATAATCGGGTTTGTAATCAGGAGTGTACATTTATATATTATTATTTTAATTATACCGATAATTGTTTATATGTAGTAAACTATTTGTGCAAAAGAATTAATCGTCTCTACAATTTAATTTTTGAATAAAATATCCGCACCTGGCGCTTGGCGCGGGTAAACGACTAGTATATATTGAAAACGTTGGTACCGTATTACCGTGGTATTGAAAACTTTGCCAGCCCTAGGTTTGGTCATAGTTAAAAAAATTTGATACTACTGGTTTTTATGGTGTCACATGTTACAACTTTGTTCCCTTCAAGCACTATGCAAATTAACACTTTCGGTCAAATGATAATGTGGATTGAGAAAAAAAATTGTATATATTGGGCCTCTATCTCCCAGTTTCTCATATAAGACGTAATTTTTCATTTTGGTATCGTATTCTCTCTTCCCACCTTCAATATGTTTTATAGTGTGGATGCTGACAATTTCATTGACGATGTCAACTATTTCATTTTAGGATGCCCATGTCGCTTTCTTTAATTTTTGTTGTCTTTGAGGCTATGATTCTTCAACATGAAACATATCTGGTTGTTGGCTGAATCCATGTAAAATTGTGAATCGGAAGATGTTGTATAGGCATTGGATGAAGATGTTTTGGTTCATTCTGATGAAGGAGGCAGGGAGTCTTCACCGACTTTTTTACATGCAACCATTTCACTTGGTGTTTCAAAATATCACAAGTTTGACATGGAATGTACTCACAATTTTTATTCATGGTGAAAAGTTTTCTGATTACTAAGCCTCCGATACTCACTTTGTAAATCTTTAAAAACACAGACCTCAGATCTCCCGCTAGTTAGACTATTCATTTTACGATTGTAGATGCTATTAAAATCTTTAAATTTCTTTTAAATATATTTCCATTTTGAACTTACTTGGTGCCTTGTCCAATTCAAACCTCCCAATTGAACATTAAAATGTTCTCGAACCCGCACCAAAATGCATTGGACCTTTGTTAATTTATGTGTGCCTTATCTTCATAAACATCGTCATACACCTTAGCCAAAGCCACTTGTTCCATTTCCAACCATTTCTTTGACTCTTAACATTTTGTGTACTCGTGTTAGTTATCATAAACGGGTTCATACGCCTTGCTTGCTTGTTGATTTCCGTCGAGAGTAGGTTTGTCACTAGATTCTTTGGATAGAACCACCTTGTTTAGATTTGCTACAAAAATTCAAAGAGTGAGTTGGAGAGGTGTGGAATGATATTTAAGATAAAATGGAATTGGAGATAAAATAGAATCGGATATGGTTTGTTTTAATAGTTGAGGTATAGTTATATAGGTAAAAGTCAATAAATAAGTAATTAAATATTTATTTCTCTTTGACCAATCAATGGAGAGAGATAGGGGGAGAGACTTGCGGGTTCACTAACCCGACAAAGTGATAACCAAGGGTAACTCTCTGGGCCACAATTTCCCCCTCTGGCATCGCCAAATCGTCTTCCGCAAAGTTTTGTTGGAAGGGCCGAAGGTGCAATAAAAGATCCTCAAATTGCATTTGTAAAGCACCACCATCAAATTGACGAATCCAAGACCAAGACCACCGCTCATCAACCCATCTGTCCACAATGGTACTCTCTTGTTTGTGCTGATATTTTAAAGGCATATCACCTACCCATGTGTCTAGCCAAAACTGAGTACGTCTGTCATTCCTTATTCTTTTTCTGATCCATGAATAAAGAATAACACCACTATCATGCATAATATTTATGGAACCAATAATATGAGACCACACCCCACGAAGTAATTACTTTATAGTTACTACAGATATCACCTCTCAAATAATCATACAATGATGAAATCACCTTCAACCATAATGGAAGGGTAAACGTCGGCGGACAGCATATCGCCCCTTTTAATGGAAGGAAGGTTGGAAATCCTTTCGACCAGTGAGCAGTAAGGATCTAGCCGAATCCAAGTGGGGGAGAACCCTCCGAGTACACAAGGATAAGAGCCACGTAGACTCAGAATGAGTGCACGGCCTCTGAGAGGAAATGATAGTAGCACAGTGATCGATGGATCGAGGAGTTCAAAACTGGGAGTTCGAGGACCTTCCCAGCAGTTAGTTCATATAATCGAGATGGTTAGAAACTGGTTGAGAATCCAGGATTGGAGGACCACCTGAAGGGGATCAAGTGAATCGGAGAACGGTTAGCAAGAGATGTTTTCGTATTAGTAGCCAGTGTCAAAGCCAGCATGCAGGATTGTGTAGATTCAGGAGTTGGGAGTTTGGAAACTTCCCAACAATAGCTTCTTGTATCCGGATTAGTAGACGGTTGGTTTGGGAACCAAGCCGAAGAGTTCCTCGATGAAGCGCTAAGCATATCAAGGATATAAGATGTCGAGGATGATGTAGTATTCAAAGACTGAGGGCTGGTTTTGAGAAATCAGGATGAGGAATCACTAGCAAGACTAGGGATAGTCAGGATGTCCTCGAGATAGTAGTAGTAGTGTTGTAAGTCTGCGGGGGTAGCCGTAGCATTCACTAGTAGTCAGATAGTAGTAGTGGTGTTGTAAGTCTGCGGGGGTAGCCGTAGCATTCACTAGCAGCCAGATAGTGTTAGAGAGTTGTAAGTCCGCGGGTGTATCCGTGGCCTTTATCAGATTGGTAGGCAGCATGAGCGCGTTGTTGGATGCGGGAAAGCAGTAGTTCCCACCCATTCGGGGGCAGCAGTGAGGATATGGGAATCCACGGGTTAGATTTCGGATTTCTTAAATGGTTCAGTTATGGCTAAGTCAGCAATTTGGCTATAAATCGTCACATCAGTTATGAGATCAAAGTAGCAGTGGACCGTTGGGGTTCGGGTATGTTAAGGGCTATCGTCAGTTTGGGAGCCATCATGTTGTTAGTCGTGGAATTGGTGATGTCAGGATGTGACGTATGGACCCGATTGGTTGGATCGGAAGGTTGTTAGAGCCACAGTGACAGGATAACTAGTGGAAACTAGTTCTAAAGCAAGATTTCAAACAGAAGTCGTGGGAGCGACTAAGTAAGGAGTCCTTTGACTCCACGGTTGAGTTGGAACTCAGTGTTTCAGTCAATTCAGTGTTTCGGGTAGCTCAGTGTTCCAGGCAGTTTAGAGTTTCAGGCATGTTCAGTATTGCAGGCAGTTCAATGTTTGGATAGTTTCAGAGTTTTGGACAGTGTTAGTATTTGTGTTGGAATGCAAGTGCTGACGGTATAGTTGGTTGGTTTGGAAACGACAAATCCCTCTCAGCAGGATCAGTTGAGCCCTTCTGCCAAGTATAAGTGATATGTAAGGATAGCTAGGCAGGTATCTTTTCTTTCAGAATGAAAGGCTCGAGTTAGTAGGAGTTGAGTAATCAGGTGAGAGATAAGCAGGCTGGTTCCAGCCGCATCGATTCAGTTATAGATGGTCGAAGTATCTTCCAGAGTCGCTGAGAGCGACTAGGAGATTGCGATGGAGTGTAGTGACCGGTGGGAGTCCGGGAACTCAGATTTTGGCAGAATAGTTGGACCAGCGTGGTCTCAATGCATCCGGTATGCGAATGAGGGGCAACAGGATTTTCAGTCGGAGGAAGTAACGTTGAGGAAATTATGGAAAAGAGAAGGATTCAGTATGTACCAGCGGTAGTGACCAGCACTGTGAGTGGCTAGAGTGATGGACAAAAGGGTGTTAGTTTTCCCAGACAGAGAATTGGAGGCAGTTCGCAGTTCAGTTGGCCATAGTAAACTTCGAGGACGAAGTTTAGTTTAAGTGGGGGAAAGTTGTAACACCCGAAATCAGAAATGTCAAGAAAGGAAAGGAGAAACCCTAAGTTGAAGAGAGTTGACTCGTCGAGTCCAGGGAGGAACTCGGCGAGTCGGAGCGGGATCCGGGTGTAAAGCAAGTGACCGACTCGGCGAGTCAGGTCTGGGTTTGGAAACCCTAATTTCGGGACTTGGTACCCTATTTAAGCATCTTATTCTCTTCCCTAGGGCTCAGTTGTGGCCCTATAGTCCAGAACCAGAAACCCTAAGCCTCCATTGTTGCTCATTCAAGCTTTCTTGCCAATTTGGGTGATTTGAAGGAAGAAGGAAGAAGGCACACATTGGGGATTCAAGAATTGGCAGTAGATCCAGAGTTTGTGAGGTCTTCCAGAGCATTTGAAGGTAATGAGACGTTACCTTCCCTCTTTTCCATATAGATCAACCTTTATCATGGGATTTGGGGCTTTTAGGACAAGTTCATGAACCATTTTGAGTTAGAAGCCCAGATCTGAAGTTGCTACTTCAGATCTATGTGTATCTTGGCCTAGAGAATCATAAAGCATCAGTCTATGGGTTGATTGTTGAACCCCTTTGTCTCAAACCCTAGTTTATAGTGTTTTGAGCCTAGATCTCGTTAGCTACACGTAAAGTTTGCCACTTTACGTAAGGAATAGGCTTTAGAATAGTAGATCTGCAGTATGGAGTCCATGCACGACTCAAAAGTCCTCTGCATGTATGAAGATCCGAATAGACTCGGCGAGTCCTTCGAGTGGACTCGGCGAGTAGCTTGAAGATGAGGAGGAACTCGACGAGTGGGATGAACAGCTCGTCGAGTCGGTTGAATATGGGCATGAACTCGACGAGTTGGATGAACAACTCGGCGAGTTGGTTGAAGATTGCCTTGTGCTCGGCGAGTCTGTTCTTAGACTCGACGAGTCAGGTCGCGTAGTCCCAAACCCTTCGAGTTAAGACTCGAGTCGGCGAGTCGAGCAAGGACTCAGTGAGTTGGACAGGTCAGGACTTGGGAATAGTTGACTCGGCAAGTCATGGACTGACTCGGCGAGTCGGGTCGCGAATAGAAGGACCCTGAGTATATGAACTCGGCGAGTTATTAGGCGGACTCGGCGAGTAGGGTTGACTTGGAAGGTTGACTTTGACCAGGATTTTGACCTTGGCTAGAGTTGACCTAGTTGACCTTTGGAGGTCAGTTGGACTAAGTGTTAGTTTGGCATTGGTAGCTCGAGGAGCTAGTGGAGCAACAGTTCGGAGTTAGAGGTCAAGTAGCAATCAGGGACTAACAACATCAGTTCAGCAGTCTCAAGTGAGTTTCCTTCTAGTAGGAACGGGTCTAAGGCCACAATGCCGGCCCGTTCAGTCAGTTGTAGTTTTAGGACTTCGGTCCAATGCAGTAGTTAGTATGTTTGACGCCTCCGTGGCTCAGACAGGATTTATGTGTTTATGTTGTGTTGTGTTCAGTCAGTCAGCTTCGGACTTCGGTCTGATGTAGGGGACAAGGTCCCAGTCAGTCAGCTTCGGGCTTCGGCCCGATGTAGGGGACAAGGTCCCAGTCAGCCAGCTTCGGACTTCGGTCCGATGTAGGGGACAAGGTCCCAGTCAGTCAGCTTCGGGCTTCGGCCCGATGTAGGGGACAAGGTCCCAGTCAGCCAGCTTCGGACTTCGGTCCGATGTAGGGGACAAGGTCCCAGTCAGTCAGCTTTGGACTTCGGTCCGATGTAGGGGACAAGGTCCTAGTCAGTTAGCTTCGGACTTCGGTTCGATGGAGGGGGCAAGGCCTCGTATGTGTTTTTTATGTTATTGTGTGGTATGTGGTAGATTGGGGGAGCTCACTAAGCTTCGTGCTTACGGTTTTCAGTTTTGGTTTCAGGTACTCGATTTTCAAAAGAGGAGCTCGGGAAGATTGCAGTGCACACACCATAGTCAGTTAGCCTGGGGATGTTTGACTCTGATAATGAGATTATGTTTTGAATTAATACTCTAAAAATTATGTTATGATTTATGATACAGTTTTGTAAATATGGTTTAGTAATGTTTTAAAAGAAATTTTTAGTCGTGATTTTTGGGTCGTTACACGAACCATCCCTTATGTAACACCCCTCTGACACGTATTACAATATTGTTCGCTTTGGGCTCCAGACATGAAAACTTCCCAAGGGGTCACCCATCCCTAGATTTCTCTCTCCCGGGCATGCTTAACTGCAAAGTTCTTATGGGATCTGCTGCCCTTACGACTTCAAAACGCGTTGTGATAGGGAAGGTATCCACACCCTTTATAAGGAATGCTTAGTTCTCCTTCCCAGTCAATGTAGGATTAGGTTCAACCCACCTTCACCCCCCCCCCCCCAAACTATAGGGTTCGACGTCCCCGCCAAACACATCGACTCGTGCCCCAACTCTGATACCATTTGTATCATCCCCCTTGACACGTATCATAATATTGTCCGCTTTGGGCTCCCAACACAAAAACTTCTCAGGGGGTCACCCATCCTTGGATTGCTCTCGCCCGGGCACGCTTAACTGTAGAGTTCTTATGAGATGTGTTGCCCTCACGGTTTTAAAACACGTTGTGATAGGGAAGGTATCCACACCTCTTATAAGGAATGCTTAGTTCTCCTTCCCAATCATTGTAAGATCAGGTGCGACCCACCTTCCTTCCCAATCAATGTAAGATCAAGTGCGACCCACCTTCCACCTTTAAGGTGGGTCGTACCTGATCTTACATTGACTGGGAAGGAGAACTAAAGATTCCTTATAAGGGGTGTGGATACCTTCCCTATCACAACGTATTTTAAATCAATGAGGGCATCACATCCCATAAGAACTTTGTAGTTAAGTGTGCCCGGACGAGAACAATTCAGGGATGGGTGATCCCCTGGGTAGTTTTCATGCTGGGAACCCGAAACGGACAATATTGTGGTATGTGTCAGAGGGGGATGTTATAAATGATATCAGAGTTGGGGCACGGGTCGATATGTTTGACGGGGACATCGAACCCTATAATGGGGGTGAAGGTGGGTTGTATCTGATCCTGCATTGATTGGAAATGAGAACTAAGCATTCCTTATAAGGGGTGTGGATACCTTACCTATCACAACATGTTTTAAAGTTGTGAGGGTAGCAAATCCCATAAGAACTCTGCAGTTAAGTGTGCCTTAATGAGAGCAATTCAAGGATAGGTGACCCTCTAGGAAGTTTTTGTATCGGTAGCTCAAAGCGGACAATATTGTGATATGTGTCAGAGGGGGATGTTACACCTTCTTCTTTGGCGCCATTATAATATTTCGATTAAGCCAATAAATATTAATACTATTAATGAGACAATGTCTTGCTGCTCATTTTTCTCTTGATCTCAGCCTATATCCTTGTCTTTGTTCCTTTTTCACGATTGCATATTAAGATAGTGTCTTGCTGCTCACTTTTCTCTTGATCTCAACCCATATCCTTGTCTTTGTTTCTTTTTTCACGATTGCATATTGTTGAAAATACGAGAGTAATATTTGTTCCAATCTTGTCATGGAAAACTATGGATATATTGGTTTTATTGATTTGTAGAAGTTACTTAACAGCAATGGAAAATGGAAAGACTTGCTACTATGAATTATTGAATGGCTCAAAGTGAAAAATTGTTGTATATAGAAGGGCAACGAAACAAATATGGAAACCTCAAAGGGCCAACACTAAAATACCGAAACCTATATGATGTTATTGATTCATTATTTTTTTGAGTAATTTTTTGGGTTTTTAATATGCGTCTCTCTCTGATAGAGTTGTTGTATTCTTTCATCATCTAACCCCTAACTCGCTCATCTCGTTCTTGCTTATTCTCACTAACTCGCTCATCTCGTTCTTGCTTATTCTCACTTAGGTTTAGATCTCTAAATCAACTTGGTTTACAGATGACTATAGATTATGAAAGATGTAGTGATATTTTTTTTGGTAAGTTTGAGAGAAAGTGTGAATGTAGATATATAACAAAATTAATCATAGACTAATTTTTTTTTATTAATCAAATAAAATTTTAATTGTCATCGTACAATGAGTGAGATGACAAACGGGCAACAAGTTGTGTCGCTAAAGGGAATGTAGATATATTTGATTTTGTAAAAGTAAAGGGATCTTGTTCTTATAATAAAGGAGAGTACACCAACACACATATACACTTGTTGATTTCTTTATCTTTCTATCGATATTAACCAATAGCATGTAAGAAAATAAATTTTTGCCTTTTTATTTTATTCAAAAGTCATTTAATATAATTATTTCATTTTCCGTTTTTCTTTCTCCTTTGCATCTAATCTTCCTTAATAAATGAAAGTTTTTTTTGCCACATGTCAATCTCTCATTAGTTTTGATACTTGTTGGTATTTTTAAAATAAATATTATCCACTTGTCAATTTTTGATTTGTTTCAATTTTTAAAATTAAAGTCATATTTAAATATGTAAAGTATTAGATATCATATATATATGATATTAAATTGCAATACATATGTTTCTTCTTTTTTTATTTTAAAGTTGTACATTAAAAATTATTTTTTGTTTATATTTTAATTTAATATTTAATCTTTTTTAAATCAACCCGTGTAATACACGGGTTTCACACCTAGCTCAAAAAATACTAACTAGAATTCCAATTTTGTATTCTTTTCCACTAGATAAATATTTGGGGTTTTAATTTAACTTAGCCCAATGAACAATGTGGGTTACCTATTGTATTTAGCCCCGTGTTCGTTGTCCACTAATATAAATAATTAGAAGCCCACTAACATTTACATTTGTTTGGAATGTTACAACATTTACAAAATAAGAGCCTGCAGATCTGACCCACAATTGACCTTGCTTTGAAACCCACTATTGGTTACAAAGTTTGTAGGGTATTACTTTTTATGCACAAAATAAAGATATTTCTCCATCTTACTTTTTTGATTCATGACTAAAATATGACAACACAATTCGGTGGTTGTAGTCCATCATCGGCCGATCAATAATAGGTTGCCAGTAGTGATGGCGTTCACTTTGGCCCCTAGACAGTAGACACCAACACACCATCTATGGTGGTGAGATGACCTTCCTAAGTCCTTTGCTTATTTTGCTTCAATTTCAAAAGTTTTTGATTTGACAAATTAAACCCTCACATTTCTTACATTTCACTTTGGTACATTGGCAATTTAACCCCTTTAGAAAAGAATTGTTAAACGAACAATCATTTCCTAGTCGTCTTTTTCCTTGTTTTTACTGCAAACTTTATTTATTTATTTATTTGTATCATTTTCACCGAGGAGTAAGGAGATGACAATCTATAAAAAATGTTAACTTCAAGCTTTAACATCATTTTTTAAGGGACATTATGATTTATCTTCTCATATTGGCTACTAAACCACCTGGTCAATAACAATGGGTCACATATTTCCTTTTCATACTTTCACACTCGGTACATTAAGATGACGTCTCAATCTCATTTGAATCATGCCCATAATATATCTCCAATTGTCATCTCGTGAGGTATATTGTCATCATGGGCAGACCTATGTCAACCTTCAAATCTTTTTGGCACGGTGAAAATTTTTTGAGAATTTTTTCGGTATAATATAGTTTTTCCGACATGTTATCCCCGACATTTGTTCTGGACCCACCACTGATCATCATGAGTAACTAAACTGATATATTTGTTAGATAATGTATACTGTCTTTTTTTTTTTTTTTATTTCTAACTCCTTATTTCTTGGATTGTGTTACAAGGTCACAAATATGGATGTATTGGTTATAGTTAGGTGATCATATTCATATATATATTTCTTGTCATGTGAGATTCATGAGACGTGTCCCTTTTATACAGTCTTCATGTTTTTCGTGTTTCATATAATCATGAATCGCGTTTGGTTGTTTCTTTTTGATGTTTGTATAATTAATTAAAATTCTTTGTATTGTGTTTGATGGTTTCCTACTTATATTTTATGTGGCTTATATATTTCTGTTATTATTGTGGCTTACGCATGTCAACAAGAAGGATATGAGTTGCCACTATTCATCCATACCACTCATATATAGCGTACCTACTTATAAATTTGGTCTCTCCTTGCTGTCTCCTCATTTATTTATCATATATCCATTTCATCGGTAACCTACTCCATGTTAGATTATTTTTGACAGACATTCTCACATGTAAAGGAAATGTTATAGAAATATAACAAAAAACATAGCAACAAAATAGAATAAAGCTAACAAAAATAACACAACAAATAGCATATCTTCGATTTCTTTAACAAAATTCGTTATGAACTTTTTTGTTATACTATATGATAAGATTTGAATTTGACATGCACTTAAGTGGTGTCAACGAGACAAAACGAAAATGAAACATTGAATCAATATCAATATTAGTTTGTGGTGGTTGTTGAGGTCAACAAAAATAAGTATTCTCAATATCACATACTAAAATAGTGTATAGTGGTAAAGAGATCGAAATTACGGGAATTGTTCAATTAATTACTCTATGATAATTTTATTGTAAAAATACTTGTAAAACTAAAATAAAATAAAATTGGGGGATTTTGATATTTTTAAATATTTAAAAGAAAACTAGAATTATACTAAAATTTAAAAACACAATTCAAGAAAAGCAAGGTTTGATATAGAATCAATAGAAGATGAATGGTTGACTTTGACTTCAATTACATGGACATTTAACTAATTATCATTAGATATTACGGTGCAAGACTTATGATTCAATTTAATTTAGCTAGAGCAACCCAAGAAGCTTGAGGTCACATAGACTTTTCTTAATTAGTAAAATAGTTAGAGAAGCTCATAACATATTTCTTTAGTTAAAATCACAATTTCTATTAAACATGCAATTAGTGGAAGTTAATTCGCATTAAGAACTAAAAAGTCACCAAATCCAAAAGGAGTCAAATGTTTTCATTACCATGTTGGAAAAAGTGTTTTTATGATTGTTAGTAGTGAAAACTAACATATATTCATATAACTAAGCATCCATGGATTTCACCAAAATCAACCAAAGAAAGTTTAGCCTATCATGGCTAAACTCAAGAAAGTAAAATAAAAGTTAGGAGTACCAAACATATAGCAAGAATCAAGAGCAAAATGATGATGTTCTTCAAATGTTCTTGGTGTTCTTAAGGCTTCAAAATGCAGAGAAAAAGCTCTAAAAATCAGATGTATAGAAGTGCAGAAAAAGTGGCACGCCAACCTTCCCCTTATAGCTCAAAACAATAATTCCTAGAAATGCCCCTATAGAGGTTGTGTGCGTCCACGTGCTGTTGCGCAAGTAGCCCCCGTGGGTGGTGCTAATTTAGGCTCCTTTGTGATTTAGGCTTCCAATGACTTAGCCTACTGGCCCAAAACGAGTCCAGTCCGTTTCTAGTCCACTGTTTTTCAAGATTTCTTTAGTTTTAGCCCATTTCACATTCTCCATGTCATCCATAACTCGTGTACCCGTGTCGATCATTTTAATCCCGGATGCACAAATGTTCCTCCATTTTCTTATAAACACAAGCTCATCTTATTTGATGATTCATCAATTACTAGCCCACTCTATGCATCATCTCCACTAGTTATCAAGTCCATAATCCTTGTTGTCCTCCGAGTCTAATTGCTTCCCAAAGCTCATGAACATTCCCGCTTCGTTAGTCTCATTGAAATATGCAATTATGCTAAAAAAAACTAGAAAGTACCTAAAATAGTCATAAAATAACAAAAAAATAAAATATGCATGATGATTAGCTAAATGAATGAAATATACTAAAACAAACTATAAACAAAGTAAATAAAATAGAATTATCAATCTGTACAAAAGATTTCAATATTCTTCTGATCCAACCTTATATGATGCCTCATATTACAAAAAAAGAGCATCACATATGAACGATTTAAATTAATTAGATAAGTAAACCAAACATGTTTATTGGAACTCTAGTTGCATGTTTATAGTTGGAATTTGGAAGCAAAGTAAATTACAACTAGATGAAAGATAAATAGATAACAAACTGCATATCTACTTTTTGATTGATTACAAAACTAATTTTAAAAAAAAAACTACATTCACAAGATAAAAATTGTTTGAACAAAGAAACCCAAACTTTATGATTTTTTCCATGTTTAGTCCAAAATTAGAATAATTTTCATTGTTGTTTCCAAAACTTCTTAATTTTGGTGTTTATCTAAAACTTTTCATATTTGGTCATATGATTTTGGTTCTTACTTTAAAGTTGTATGTTTGTTGCTTGGTATTTATTTCAAAGTTTTATATAGATTCTGGTCTTTCAAAAACTAATAGAATAATACCAATAAAATAAAAATAATAATAAAAGGATATGGACACCATTTTTGTAATTTAACTAAACATCTTTCAATGGCGCACCGTTAATTGTTAAATCATACACATAGGCCAAGAGGACTCATGTGTGTCTACTGTCTAGAGACTTGGTCCACAGCAGTTGCCACTAAAATATTTGTGCTTTTAAGCCTTTAACCCAATGGAAGCACTAGCAGCATGACTTCACAAGAGAACCTATTCTATGGAATCAAATGCACATGAAGCAGTTGTGGATCATACAGATACAGTTTTAGTTTATCATACAAAATAACCCCCAACTTTCCTTTCTTCTTCCACGCCTCATTGATCCATTCCTCAAACCCCCACCCACCCACAAACCCTAGAATTTCTGGAATCCAAGTGGGGTCGGGTTCTATTGGGGTTTTAACATCTGATCACAATCAACTACCTTATCCTTGACTTTCAATCTTCCCCATTATTACCGTTGAACTGGATATACAGGAGCACACAGTAGTTGGTGCTTTGTGTTGTTTCCTGGGTTTACTTTACGAGTTCCTATGACGATCTTGACTGTAAATACGCTCTTGATTTGAGGGGTTTTGAGTTTTGACTTCGTTTATTGATCATGGCTAGGCGGCATGGATGGGAACTTCCTGCTCACACTTTTCAGGTTCGATTTTGTGCTTAAATTGCTACTTCGATCTGCTACGTGTTTGTGTTTTCCCTATTTTTTGCAATGTGGGTTGGATTCTAAGTATTTTAAGTAAAAGTTCTGTCTAATCATGCTTAATTGTTAGAGATTGTGGTTCGTATGAGAATAAATCTATGAGATTTACCATATGAATCAACTGTCATTCTTACAAAAACACACACTACCATGTTTGAGGTTGATAAATCCAAATCTATCTAATCAATTTGCAGGTTGTGGCTATTACAGTATACTTCTTACTATCAGTTGCCTTCTATGCATTTTTCTCACCTTTTCTCGGAAAGGACATCTACGAACATGTGGCAATCGGTGTCTACTCCTTCTTGGTAAATGACCTTTTAACCCTTCAATCAGCTATCTCCATGTTCTTCATGATAACCATTGTTATCACTACAATCTTTCAGGCTCTCTGTGTATTTATCCTTTATGTAAGATGCACAGCTATAGATCCTGCTGATCCTGGCATTTTAATTGACCCAAACAGGGCAATTGCATCACCTTATAGATCCCATAATGGAACCGAAGTACCCGGTTAGTGATCCAAATTGTTTTGACCCACCCGCCCATTTTGTAATCTTTGAAGTAATTGTTTATTTTTGAATTGTGTATCAGGAAATGGATCATCTGTTGGAGAAGCTAGCAAGATTGGGTTTCAGAATGTTGGAATATATGAAAATGGTAGCTCAGGTTGCTGTTCAAAAATTTGGGGATTTTTTTGTGGTTGTATTGTTATAGAGGATTGTAGAAAAGATGAAGATATGCAACAAGGAGGGGAGGAAGAAGCTTTGTTTTGTACACTATGCAATGCTGAGGTATCTATTTTATTTATTCGATTTCTGAAGTTGTATTTTGTATACGCAACTTCTTATGATATATATGATTGTTGATTTTCTGGAAAAGTTATTTAAAATCTTGAGTTTAATTTGTTATAGGTGCGAAAGTATAGCAAACACTGCAGAAGTTGTGATAAATGTGTTGATGGGTTTGATCATCATTGTAGGGTAAGATCCAAATTCCAAAATGATTGAATGATTGTGTAGGGAGGAAAAATTAATTTTTATTCTAAATTATTTGTTGTGCAGTGGTTGAATAATTGTGTAGGGAGGAAAAATTACTTCACATTCGTGTGCCTAATGGCTGTAAGTGTTGTTTGGGTAAGTTGATAATCGAAAAAAATTTGTCATTTGATATTTAATCTATCAAAAGTAATTCTAAATATTTTATTGTGTTTTAATGTCAGTTGACTTTTGAATGTGGGGTCGGGATTGCTGTTCTTGTTCGATGTTTTGCTGATAAAAAATCTACAGAAAACCAGATTGCAGATCGCCTTGGAGATGGGTTTAGTAGACCTCCATTTGCAACTGTTGTGGTATCTTCACTCTTTCTAGTCATGTACAAGGACGAATTCGTAATTTCAACTTCATTTTTTTATTTTACCCTTTCTTCAGGCTATATGTACTGCTGTTTCTTTTCTTGCCACTATTCCACTATGCGAACTCTTCTTTTTTCACATAATCCTCATCCAAAAGGTTCCTCTCTTTTCTCTCTTTCTATACCTCAATCTCTAAATTTATATATATTAGAAATAACAATTTCTTACAATTATTAATACACAGGGGATCACAACATACGAATATGTAGTTGCAATGAGGACTCAAAGTGAGCCTCCAGGAGCATCGATAGATGGAATGGATCAACAAAGCCTGCAATCATCTCCCACAAGCTCTGCAATCACTGCCATTAGTGGAAGAAGCTCCCATGGCTTAAGCTTACAACACAAGGGTGCTTGGTGTACACCGCCAAGAATCTTTATGGATCAACAGGTTGTTAGTTGTTACCCTTTTAGAGTCTTTCATAATCTTCTAGAATGTTCTACAACCTTCTTTACCATGTGATTGATTATATCGGATTCTAAAATTATTCAGGACGAAGTGGTCCCGCATCTAGAACCAGGGCGCCTACCATCAACGGTGGATCCGGATGCAGTTGACAAGGGTAAGAATTTACCAAAACGCCCTGTGAGAATCAGCGCATGGAAGCTTGCAAAACTGGATTCAAATGAAGCAATCAAAGCAGGGGCAAAAGCGAGGGCCTCATCCTCTGTTTTGCGCCCTATAGGATCTAAATACGATCCTGACCGTTTATCAAGTAGCAATGTGAGTGGGAGAAGCAGCCCTTCACATTACAAATTTCATGAAAGGAGCCACTCAAAAAGCTCTTATCCGCCTAGTCGTGCCAGCAGGGATGATGACGTGGATACATGTAATCATAGTGTTAGTAATTTAAGCAGTCCGGCTCCTGGTAGAGACCATTTTAACCCTGTGTACCAGTCTTCAGCGAATCAGTCCCCATGGTCAGGGAAAAATGAGCCAATGGTGGTGTCACACGTGGCACCTCCTCCTCCTCTTCCTCCTAGGAGAAACAATAACAATAACAACTTGGGTGTTGGTGAAAGTACGAGATTGTCCTCGGTGTATTGGGATCAAGAAGCGGGGAGATTTGTTTCTGCTTCAACTACAAGAAGCATGGGTGGTGGCTCTTCCTCTCAGGCTTCGGGGTCGGAGCTTACGTATACGGGACAGTCGATATTTTTTGGTGGGCCGCTAGTTGGTGGTGGTCGGGGCGGGACCGGGCCGCCAGGTGGGGTAGCGGGTGGTGGTCAGAGGGGGTCGGGCGCGTTGAGTTATTATCAGCAAGGTAGAGCGCAGAGAGGAGGGCAGCTACCGGTGTTTGTGCCAAATGAGCAAAATCAGACTCCTAGATTATAATGAGATTGTTTATCTAATTTGGTTATTGGACTTGTGTAGATTTGTTTCTTGAATATTTATCAGCAAATTTTGTTGTGTTTCTTGACCTATTGCATGCATACCTCTGTCTTCAACACACTCAACCTTTGTGTCTTAAGGGTGAGACACCATTTTTTGTGTAGAGTTGGCCTCTTTTTGGCAAACACTTTAAACAAGTAATGATAATCAACTTAAGAACCCATCGTAAACAGCTCTTAATTTGATAGACATTATATAGCAAACATAAAATTAAATACATTATCAAAGCATATTGAATCCATCTAACTATGTTGGGTACAAAAGGGGTGCCATTGTGATTTGCATAAATGTGAGGGTTGTCATTGTGATGTAAACATATCTTGTGGCCAAGATTTGTGGTCATGTAACTGAATTCCCTATTAACACTCTCGTTAATTGGTTTTTCAAGGTCAGCATTTTTCAAAGTAATTTTTTTTTATCAAAATGGGGAAATATGTTTTTTTTAGTTAATTTGACTCCCAAAATACACAGTTTTTCATCCATCCGTACACAACCTGGTCCATTTCTGTCAGGACCAGCAAATACAAGAAACCTTTTCTCCTTTTCTCAATCCGCTTTTTCATATCAATATCCAAAGAGCCACAAAAAAGAATCCATCCTCATCATCATCTTGAAGCCATTTGAATATCTCTATGGGTGATTACGTTGATGACAAAGAAAACGAACATTGATGTGATGTTTAAGAAAAAGCTACAGTTTTGAGAAGATAATTCGATTTTGGTGGTGTTTGTTTGCTTTTAGGTTAAAATGGGAGGAGGAGGTAGGGGTCTAGATGAAACCGCAACATGGTCTGTAGCCCTGGTTTGTGCAATCATCGTTATAATATCGATCTTGATGGAAAAAGCTATTCATCATGTTGGACATGTAAATAGATATATATATATAATCCTAGCTCAACCTTTTATAATCATCTAATCCTTTATATATATAACGTTACATTGTTACAATATAACTAAACGATACATGCATTTACAATATTTCAGCATTTGAAACATAGAAATAAAGAGGGACTGCTTGAAGCACTGGAAAAGATCAAAGCAGGCAAGAATATTATCATTATATGAATGTTTCTTTTTGTGTATATATTGTATTTGATGATTGATATATAATATGTGTGTATTATGGTTGCATGCAGAGCTTATGATTCTTGGATTTATATCTCTGTCGTTGACATTTTGTCAGAACTCGATTGCTTCCATTTGTGTTTCTAAAATACTTACGAAAGATTTCTTGCCATGCAAAAGAAAACCCGATGGTAAAGAACCAGAAGATGACGAAGACGATGCTGAAGATGCTCGTCGCAGGCTTTTAATGTATGATACTCATCGAAAATTAGGAGGCGGCGAACCCGTAGAATGCAAACCCGTAAGAATTTAATTTCTACAATTAATTAGCTTATTTATGTTATATTCGTTTAAAATCATTTAACAATGGAGTTAATTAATTAATTAAATTATGTTTTAATCAATTAATCAGGGATACGAACAGCTTATAACAGTTACAGGATTGCATCAACTCCACATATTCATTTTCTTTTTGGCAGTTTTTCATGTTATTTATAGTGCCCTCACTATGATTTGTGGAAGAGCAAAGGTGACATTAATTTATAAATAATTTTTTTTTTAACAAAATCTATGAATTTTCTTTTGATCTATTTTGCTCATCTTAAAGCCTTTCTTTCGATGCAGATCCGTGAGTGGAAACACTGGGAAAAAGATATCTTGCAGCAACAACAATCCGGACACGGTGTTTAATTATTAATTACTTTTTTTTTTCGTTTATTACCAAAGTTTTATTGTGTTAATTTTTTTTTCTTCATATTTTTGATGATTTTTGTGATGATGTTTAATTATTTATGTAGATCCTTCAAGGTATCGGCTTACAAAAGAAATATCTTTTGTTAAAGGGCATGCCACCAAGACCGGATCCTCAGCATTCTTCTACATTGTAAGACTATTATATCACTAGCTTTAGTTCTCATGTTCTTATTCTAAATTATTAGATAACTGTTTGTTAATTAATAAAGTAATTAACAAACAAATAATTCATTGAATTTCAGATCTGTTTTTTCCGGCAATTCTTTACCTCTGTTGGTAGATCAGATTACATGGCGATGCGCCATGGGTTCATTTCTGTGAGTTCTACATTCTACAACCCCAATTTCTTTTCTCATTTATAAAAATACTAATAGTTATTTAATATATAATATTCATGACTTTCTTCTATTGACATATATATATACAGGTTCATTTAGCTCCTGGAAGTCAATTTAACTTTCAAAAATACATAAAGAGGTCACTTGAAGACGATTTTAAAATACTTGTGGGAGTAGGGTAATTAGTTTCATACACTCTTAATTATAACTACATGCATTATATGAATCAGTTATTTCAGCTGTATGAATTTTAATAAATTTGGCGACACTTTCAGTCCGTTGTTATGGACTGTTGCGGTTATCTATCTGTTTGCCAATGTTGAAGGTGAATCTTAATTTATCCAAAGTCCTTGTGTTTTTAAGTATAAATATCCATGCATACATATTATTACATAATAATAATAATAATAATAATACATTCATGATTTATGCATGTACACAGGAACTCATGCTATGATTTGGCTATCTCTATTCCCTGTTGTTGTAAGGATTTTCTCATGCATTTAATCAAGAAAAGTTAACGATTTCCTAATTATGTGATCAAGAGAGAGAATCTTGATTAATTCTTTACTGTTAATTAGTAACTTATAATGTTGATTTTGGGATAAAGATAATCTTAGCAGTTGGAACAAAGCTTCAAGCCATTATAGCACGAATGGCTATTGAAATCCAAGAAAGACATGCTGTTGTAGAAGGCGTACCTCTTGTTCAAGTCACGGATAATCATTTTTGGTTAAAGGATCCTTCGCTAATTCTTTCATTAATTCAGCTCACGCTCTTCATGGTACGTATCTTTCTCGTCGATCTCTCATTAGTTAACTATCAAGACTTGGGAGATATATATTAGTTATATACTACAATATAATTATTGTAACAAACATTTTCAGTATATATATACCATTTTGCTGTGTTATAAATTATTGCAACTTAATTTAATAGTTTGCTAACTTGTGAGTTGTGAATTTTTGTATGTCCAGAACGCGTTTGAGTTAACACACTTCTTCTGGATATGGGTATTAAGTTTTCTTTATCTTTTTTCTTACAAAAACTAGTTATATATATGCTAATTTATAAATATGATTGACTACGTACATGATGTGATATCGATTGCTACAGTATGAGTTCGGACTCTTCTCTTGCTTTCATCAAAAGCCTCTTCTTCAACTTGTTAGAGTTTTAATTGGGTGAGTTTGGTAGTTGTTTTTTTATTTAAAAGAAAAACAAAAGTGAGACCTTTTTGTTGTATTCATTCTTTGTGTTGGATCAAAAGTTTGTACTTTTAATCTTTATCCAATACAAAAAAAATTCCATGGTGGCTCTAATTGCATCACATATTCACATGTTAAGTATGAGAGTTATTATTGGGCATGCAAATTCGAAGATTTTGATATGGTTGCTTTATTAATTTAACAGAATAATAGTTCAAGTCTTATGCGCTTATGGCATCCTTCCACTCTATGCCCTTCTTTCTCAGGTACCTCTAACTACTATTCCCACTAATAACTAGGGTAAATTAAGGGTCAAAATGGATAATCTTTAATATGATGTTTTTTTTTTTTGTGCAGATGGGTTCGAAGATGAAGAGAACAATTTTCGATGATCAGACCTCGAAAGCCCTCAAGCATTGGCATAAACATGCAGTGAAAAAGAAGGATGCCAAGGGGCAATCTGGTCATCTTCCGACGTCTGGAAATGCTGCAGCACAAAGTGCTACTCCAGACTCTGCTGACGGGGGTCACGCTTCCTCGGGCCAATCGGCTCACATTGTGGCCAGCGTAGACATTCCCCAAGATAAAAAGAACGCCTCATGATTGATCTACCCCTAACTTGCTTTGATCTTCTAGCTCATTTTGTGTTTGTTGTTGATTAAATTAATTAATATATATATGAACCTAATATATACTAGAAGATATATTCATGATGATGAGAACATCAAAGAATGGCATACAAGTATATGTGATTATGTTTAGAAGGTACATATATTGTTCCCACTCAATTGGTTCCTTATTTGTAATTTACATATTTCGGTTTCATGTCTTATTATTTGTGCATTTTGTTATCTTCTTCATTCCTATCTAATTAGATGTGGCACAATTGGTGTCTAGTAATAGGTTAAGTAGACCATATAATTTGTAGTATATATTAGTTTGATCCACAACATTTCCTCTCTTATTCTTTTTACAAATTAACTATATGTTAAATATGTATGATTAGAATATCTTGTTAAATGTGTGCCGCCTTGAAATTTGGTGACCTAGACCCGAAAGGAAGTGAAAAAACATGACGTCATATATTGACGAGATAAGTGTTTCGAGTAGGCTTAGGACCGATAGGCCTTAAGCCATACACGACAAACACTTAACCCATGGGGGTGGGGGACTCCCGCGGTATGAACATTTTTTTGTTATTCCAAATTTCCTTGTATATGAGCTCATACCTATAGTTGCTAGGGTTGTACGGTTATAAATATTTTTAGATAGAGATTCCCATGTAATCACTTTTGAAACAATCGTTAACAGAAGAGTTCCAACCTTGATGCTTTTTCCTTTAGATCTAGTTTTGTGAGTATTTTTTGTATCTTTGGTCCCTTTATTGGAGTTTTTGGAGAACTTCAGAAGCATATGAATGACTTAAATGATTTCTAGACTTGTTAAAAGATAGAAAAATGAGTATGCATGCATTCCCTTGTGTCATGCATGAGTTTTTGGTTTTTTTAGAGTTATGGTTAGAGTTTAGAAGAGATTAAGCGATGAAAATGGATAGCTTTATCCATTAAGTCACTTAAAAGATCCAGATCTGAAGTTTTGAGCTTATGACTTAAGGGAATAAGTGCTTAATAGAAGGAGGTTAAAAGTTATATGACACGACGCGAATTTTGGGTGTCGTGGCACACTTTAGGGGTTTTCACAACTATTTTTTCTTATAGTGGGTGCAAAGCGCATGGTCTTGGTCACGATGTGCTTTTGTTGACTTTGACCATTGACTTTTTGACCAGTTTGCCTCTTGCTTAAACTTTAAGGGTTCGAGATAAAAGAAAGATATATGATTTCAAGCATGTTTTCTATTATGTATGTTGAAGATAATTAAAATATAAATGGTGTTCTTATTCTCATACATTTCATGACATTATGTTGCACATTAGTACGATAATTGTATGGAAGTATAAATGAAAGATATATGATTTCAAGCATGTTTTTTTTATTATAACTATTCTATTGGTAACTTAAAATATAAAGGAAAATTTTATGAATTCAAAGTGTAGGTAAACCATGATTTCAAGAATAGTTTGTACTTTATAGTGTGAAAGAAAAGTCTATGATTTCCTAAGAAAGGATATAATATGTTTTCGAAAAATAACTTATGGTATGAAAGAAAGGGTTATGTTTTAGAGTATAATTATGTTATGTTTTTCAAGAATAGTTTATACTATATGAAAGTTTATATAAAGTTTTGAAAGAGAATTTGCACAAGGGTATATTTTGGAAGTTTCAATAAAAATGTATAAAATAATATATAAATGTTTGTGTCTAAACTCATGTATCTCACGAGGCGTTTTTGTTTTACTATGTTATATTATGGATGTATTTGAGGTTAGTATTTAGAGACTAGAAGAAGTTTGGTGTCATATTAGAAGCACTTTTGAATATTAGATGGAGTGAAGCTTGTAAATAGGATATTGTTATAATATGTTGTTGATTCTTATTTATTTGTTATGGTTGTTGTTAATATGAATTTAGTAACATTTAATTTTATTAGTACTTAAACAAATGCTCAAAAAGTTTATTGGACCACATTTTGGTAAAGTGTGATGTAATAAAACATTTTAAACCACAGAATATAAAAAGCATTGTAAAATGGGTGTTACACTAAGTCTCTTTCGAAGTTCTTATCGAGTGGATGTGAGTTGGTGGGTTAAACTTCTCAATTCCCTTTACTGTAACTTTAAAAGATGACTATATGGTGGACTTAGTTAATTCCAATATTAGGTTTCTAAATTGCACATCATTGAGTCGTTTTTATAAAATATGCATATATGTGTCTTGCATTATGCTTTGTATTTGGCAATAAGTCTCTTATAACTGCAACAAGCCTGTATTAATAATGAAAGTGGTTGCATTGTTAGTCTTGAATGAATGTTAACAATAAGTTGATTTAAACTTGTACCTTGTGTTGTTCAGAAATTAATGGTAGATCATTTCCATAATCATGAGAAGATCATTAAATACTAGTCTAACAACCGCTTCGAGTATTAGTTATTTTCAACACATATCACTATCTACAAAACTAAAAAAATATAGTTATTGACATCCCTACCCACATCTTATATGAATTCCTTGATGCATATTCCTTTTTAGAATTAACCATGTAGCTCAATTACCATTTGACAACACTTTATTCACACCAAATTAACTCCTTGAAAGTACATATAAAACTTAGTAAAGTATTTTTTACCATCTAACATTGTTAAGACATTCATCTTAACATTATAACTTGGGGTTGTTCTTCTAGGGTTTTTAGCATATGATTAAATTCTTGCATAATGTTCTTCTAAGTTACCTTCAATGAGACTAAATACATTAAATTGTCTCCCAACACTAATCTCAATACCAAACTTCTTTATAATTTCTAATCTACGTTCTTCAATACTTATTTTTTATTTTGCAAGATTTCCTTAGTGTAGTGACCTCTAATCCAAGCAAAGGTTACAGTGGAAACCAACTTGAAGCTCATTGTACGGTTGGGGTTAAGTTTTAATTATTTATTTGGAAATATTATACATCCCCCATCCATGAAGCTGAAAGTCTTAAGGTACATTCTCTACAACAATAATTCACTAAAAATCTCTTATGGTTATTCTTTTAAAAAGTTGAAACGCAATTGCAACAACATAATTTCATAACATAAATTTCATCTATTAGGTATTTTAAAATCTCATCCCTAGATTTTTACAACGTTGGGTAAGATTGAAAATCGAATAAATATCAAACTAAGGATCTCTCCCACATTCTTCATCTAAATTAGCATCATCTGATCAAATGTTTCATATTCTTCAACTGGTTGTGATTTTGCATCATGACACAACTCACTCAAAAACGAATATATGTTTATCTTGTTTAAACAACTAATTTCATCATAAGCTCAATGTCAATAGATAATTGTCTTGTCTGATAGCATATTCTCGTTACCTTGAATCCTTGATCCATATAATGTATTAATGTTCCTCTTCACTTACTTCTTTCTTCTTCCTTCTCTTTTGGCTTAGTAGAGTCGGTTCCTCTTTTCCATGAGGTCACCGCTTTGAAACCCAGCATCATTATTTATTCTCTTTTTAATAAATTTGTAAGATTATTGGTATAGTACATACAAAAATAGTTTTTTTTTTGAAACGTCAACCAACCTATTCCTAAATAATCACATATGTCCCCGCCGAGATCTGAATTACCGCTAGGCAGTTAACCCTTTGGTACATACAATAATAGTTAAGTTGTATAATATGTATGAAAATGTTTGTGGTAAAATGAGTATAAAAAATGTCATAATTGTAGGTCATCAGCTACATGATATGACTCGTCAAATAATAACCGGGTAAATGTACCAAAAAAACTCAATGGAATTTTCTAAACAAAATTAACAAACTATTGATAAATCATGTAAATAAATTGGTTTTAATTAGACCTGACAAACGTGTCGTGTTAAAACGGTAAACAGGTTGAGAGAGTTTGATCCTAACCCAACCCGTTTAATTAACGTGTCGTGTCGTGTCAACCTGTTTATTTTTCTGTCGAGTTCGTGTCAGGTTTCGGATTAGGGGTATACCTTAAAATGTGTCGTGGCATGTGAGTTTGAAATATTAAACATGTCGAAAGAGTATGATTTGGATAGGTGGAAAGGAAATGTAATAGTTTTGGATAGGTGGAAAGGAAATGTAATAGTTAGGAGGCGAAATGGCTAAATTTATAGTAAGTATAGAAAGCAAAATAGAATGAATATGAGTTGGAAGGAGAAGGGAGAGATCATGAGGAGGAGGGAATGGTTGAGAGGATTGTGTAATTTGGGCGATAACAAAAAAACTGAAAATAAAAGTCTTAACTAAGACCACTAAGTGTATTCCATGTTACAAAACGAGTCAATCCAAAGGTTTTCTTTTACGTATTGTTTTGGTTTTTGGTCTTTTTGCTTTGTTTAAAACATTAAGAAACTTACATATAAATGGTCATTTCCGAGTCATATTTTGGTTGAAATTCTCAATCCTAACCTTACTTGTTTATTTTTCGTGTCGTGTTGTTGTGTTAACACGTTTAATTAAACTGGTTGAAATATCTTACTCAGACCCATTTATTTCGTATCGATTTGGTGTCGTATAAGTTTTTATCACCTTTAGTTTTAATAAAACCTAAAATTCGTTAGCCTCTTTAAAAAAATTGGTTACTAGCGCATTATACCAGTTCTGAGCTAAATAACGCATCTATCGGCGCATTTTAAAAAGTCATGACTTCTTGGTCGTGCATAAAACTTCTGTGTCCTTAATTTGGCGAGGAACCTCTCTATTTTTCTCACTCCGATATCATAAACCCTAATTCAATACATTAGAAGAAAGAAGATAAAATCATGGGTAGGTTTCGATTTGATCTGCTACTGTTACTACTTGCTGTACATTGGGGCCCCGCGCTTTCCGATCTAGTCATCTCCAAGCTTGATCGACGGGTAATCGTTCTTCTGTATATATTGATTTCATTTCTAATATTCTCAGCTAATTATTGATCGGATCCGAAGTTTTGGTTAATATGGTTGGTTGTATTGTTATTGAACAAATCGAGCTCAGTTTGATTTCATTTCTTAGTAAGTAGAGTTATCAACTTATCATACTCGTAGGTGATTGTTACACAATTCGTTCCAACAAAAGCTTAGATTTGATAATGCTAACGTTTTTAATCCTGTCTGAAGTGTTATGAAGTCTAGCGTAGTTAATAATTTGTTGTTGTAAAGCTTAAGATAGGTATCAAGTTCGAACTCGACTTTACTTTTGATGCCAAACTCGAATGCAGCTATAAACAATTGGCAAATGGCTTCAACTAAACCATTACAACCGAATGTTCGACTTTTTGATTGTCTTCATTGAACCTTATAGAATCTCATTTTCTATTGCAGATTGATCTGACTTCACAGATTGTACGAATGACCATGTCCTTCAAGGTGCATAATCATTCAAAAACCTATTTCACGTTTCACCTCTTCATTTCTTCACCATTTTTAATCCATTCCAAGAATTTGGAATGTTTCCTACCTTGCAGGTAGAAAACACAGGTCCAGATCCAGTTTCCAAGGTATCTTTAACCTTCCCAGAACACCAAGCAAACAATCTAGCAGTTTTAGTAGCAGTCAGTACAGAAGGGAAAGGGAAAACAAGAGGTCCCACCACCAATCTCCCAATCAAAACCAACCAACCTGCTGACTCACCACCATCACTAATCTGGTATGCTGCATCTCTCCCAAAAGAATTGGTCAAAGGAGAAAGTTTGACCATGGATGTTTTAGCAGTATTCACCCACACCTTACGCCCATTCCCAGAAAAAATCACACAATCAGAATCTCAACTCTTCCTGTTCCAGGAATCTGCACACTTTCCCTCACCTTACAAAGTCAAATCCCAGTCAATGACAGTCAAACTTCCATCTGAAAACGTTGAATCTTATACAAAACTCGAAACCACAAAATTCTCAAACTCAGAGATCAAATATGGTCCTTATGAAAACCTCCCTCCTTTTTCATACTCTCCAGTAATCATCCACTTTCCAAGTAATAAACCATTTGCAGTTGCACACGAATTAGTTAAAGAAATAGAGATTTCTCATTGGGGCAATGTACAAGTCACTGAACATTATACCCTCATTCATGGTGGTGCTCAAAGCACTGGTGAATTTTCAAGGTAATATCACATCACATTTTGTAGCTTATAACTTTATCTTCTTTGATTTTGACTTGACATTGCTGATGTCATCATTATGATGCCAGGCTGGACTTCCAGACAAGGCCACATATACGAGGTGCATCAGCTTTCCGGAATCTTCTTGCCATGTTGCCACCAAGAGCACATTCCATTTATTACAGGGATGCCATTGGGAATATTTCAACATCTAATATATATGGTGATTCAAGCAAGGTGAGAGATTATATCATTATATCATATAATGAATTGAGTTCTACTTTTTTATTTTTCTAATGAGTTTTTTTTTTTTATAAAAAATTGCAGACATTATTGGAAATTGAACCTCGGTATCCAATGTTTGGAGGTTGGAAAACTTCATTCACAATTGGATACGGTTTGCCACTTCAAGATTTCTTGTTTCAATCAGAAGAAACTCGGTTTCTTAATATTACTTTTGGTTCACCCATGAATGACATTCTTGTTGAAAACCTTACTGTGAAGGTAAAAGAAAGATGGGCAAAATGGGTATTTTGTAAAAATATTTTTTTTTGTAATCCTTTTCTTTTCATGAATGCAGGTTGTTCTGCCTGAGGGATCAAAAGATATATCTGTTTCAGTTCCATTCCCTGTAAAACAATCACAAGAGGTCTGCAAAACTCCTTCCTTTTAATACTTTGAATAAATTACCAAAATGGTCCCTGATCTTTCTGATTTTCACGATGTTTAGTCTAAAATAGAAACTTTTTTCAGTTTTGGTCCTTATTTCAATGTTCATGGAATCTTGAAATAAGGACCAAAACTGAAACTAAACATGTTAGAAAGTACAGGGACTGTTTTTGTAATTTACTTTAATGGATTATGTTTTTTTTTTTCAGACAAAATTTTCTCACTTGGATATTGCGGGTAGGCCCACGATTGTTTTAGAAAAAATTAATGTTGTCCCAGAGCATAACCAGTATTTCCAGGTATTCATTCATTCATTCATTTATATTAAGGTTATTTTGGTAATTAAATTTATACGTTTGACTTTTCAGGTCCACTACAAATTCAGCAACATTTCACTACTTACAGAGCCATTAATGTTGATATTGGGATTTTTCTCTCTCTTCATTGCTTGCATCATCTACATGCATGCTGACTTCACAATCTCAAAGTCTTCACCTTCATATCTTGCAAAATTGCAATGGGATGAGGTAATACATGAAAACACTTGATTAAATATTTCTCATTTCATTTAATAAACCAAAATCCTTTTTTTTTTTTTGTTTAGGTTTTGGGAACGATTCAGCAGCTTCAAGATATGATAAACAGATGTTTATTGATACATGAAAAACTGGAAGCTTCTTTAAGAGAACTTTCTAGAACAGGTGATGTCCAGGCTTGTAAAGCGGTCCGCAAAGCAGCGGATACTTTATTGAAAGATGTTTCTAAAGAATCAAAGCCCCTTTTGTCCCTCCTACAGTCTTCCCCACAAGCTGCACATATTTTTCCCAAGGTTTTTTTTTTCTCTATACATCAGTTTTATAATTTCAGCCTCATTTTTTTTTATTGAAAATGGTTTTTGTTTTGTAGGTGGAGGAGTTGGTTGTGAAAGAGAGAGATTTGCAAGAGAAGATTATGTTGAAACACACAATGGTGGTGGATTCATATGAGAAGAAATCAGGGGGAAAAGATTTTGAGAATCGTGTGGCTGCAATTCAACAGAAGATTACAGTTTTGAAGCAGGAAGTTGATGATCTTGTTGAGTTTGTTGAAGATATTTAATCAGATATGTTTTTTTTTTTTTTCAGATTAATGAGGTTACGTGAGTAGTTTAAGGGACTTAGAGTTTGTGTTGTTTTGGATAATACTGTGAAGGCGACTTTGATATGTATTGAGGTTTTTTTTTATTAAACTTTTGTAGAAAAACTTGATTTTTATACTGGATAGACCTAAGCATTTTAGACTTTAGTTATGTTGCTATTGATGCAAGAATTGTTAAGTTAAAATCTGATTGTTGGTCCATTTTATTCCATTGTAAACATTGCACTTAATTCATTACATCACTTCCTTCGGTCCATTGCACTTAATTTGCTGTCTTTATAGTGGTAAACATTATTACATTCGAAACACACAGATTCATCATTTGCAAATTGCAATGCAATACATCAAACTACAATTATTACTTGTATCGATCTAGATAACATATTTACAATCCATTGTTTCATTATGCAAGTTATCAAATTAAAATATATAAAACCTAAACCATAACATGGTCCATGAAGGTAAGGCATCCTACAAATCTAAATCGTGTAAAGTTCAAGAAGTGAACATGTCATATTCATCACCATAACCGAACCTTTCCCTTAACCCTTGACAAGCAACTCGGTTTTCAGTATGTAAACCTGAGTTTCTAATTGAAGAAGATGATGACATTTTGAACCTACTCTAAGATTTAGCCTTTAGGTCGTAAGGAAAGAGGAAGGTTTGGGTAGTAAAAATACGAGGAAAGACATGCAATTGGTTTATATTATTATATATAACCCCTCTAGCCATGTCAGCTTCTCATCTACGTATATGGAGGCCAAATCATATTGTAAACTTGTTGGTCATCAACTTCTCATCTACATAATGGATGTGGTCATGGGTAAAACCCCACTATAAAATATAGCATGTATTTTTTTCTTTTTCTGATTAAAAAATGATGGTTTCGTTATAAAATGAGCCAAAATGAATAGACTTTTCTGACAATAACCCTTTATATTATAGACTATATTTTTTTAATCATTTGTTAAATAATAGCCAAAATTTAACCACTACGTTTCGTAGTGGGCACTCCGAAGTACTAGTATTATACTTAAGGATGTTTATCCCCTAAAATGCAAAATGAATCATTGCGAACTTAGGCGTTGCAAACTAGGCCTAAGGCCTATACTGCAAAATGGGCCATCGTAAAATGAAACATAGGAGAATTGTTCATATTTTTAGAAAAATCATGAAGCTTCATTTAGAAAATATTTTTTTTAAAGTTTTCTTTTGTTATGAGTTTCTCAAAAGTCATTTACACATACAAAAATGGAGCTTCATATTTGCCAAAAATGAAGTTTTAAATTGACATAGATTTTATAAAAAAAATTGTATAAAAATTAGAAAAAATGGGGAAAAAAATATAGAACAGAAATAAATAGTGCATTATAAATATGTGAATATTGTAGTAATAAGTAAAAAATTTAGGCACTTTTTAATAAATAATTAGCAGCGCAGCTTGTTACCCGTTTGCCATCTCACCTTGTTGTACGATGATAATTAAATTTTAATTAAAAAAAAAATTAGAAAAATAACTATTTTAGTACTTTTCTTAATATATTATCATTGTAAATTTGTGATAATATAATCTCTATATTACCCCTTAAAGGCGTCATTTATTTGTGAAAAAACATAATAAAACTCTTGGGCGTATCTATTTTAGGGTTTTACCACCTACTCATCTTTTCTTCTATCGGCAAAATTTAATCAACCCAACTTCAGAGAGAAAAAATGGAGACTTCGCTCAGATACGGCGGAGATTCCACTGCTCTCAGAGTCAATACGAATAAGAAACCTCCTACAGTCAGGTACGTCGGTGACACCAGCGCCCTCAAAATCCATGCTAAGCAGAAGTTCCGTATCGATTCCAACACTCGACTTCAGGTACTCCACATCAAACGCACTACAACTCTAATCTTGTTCCAATTTCAGTATCTTTTGCTTCAAAAATGAGTTATCGGTCTGAACCCTAGATGATTTTATGTTTTTCGTTGGGGATTCATATGTTCTTCATTTTTTTTAAGTAGTGAATTAATTTTTAGTTTTACTATGTCATGTTTTGAGAATTCACGCTAATGTGAATCGAATTAGCTCTTGAATTGTGCTACATTCAGTTCATTTGGGAGAAAGGCTTTAAGTCTAGTTACTTTATGATTGGGTTTCGAATTTAGCAACTCAATTAAAGGTCCCGAACCAGCTTTTTGCCCCAAATCCATTAGCGTTTGTATTTCCCCTCAGTGTATCATTTTTAAGATAGCTTCTAGAAAGTGATTGTTTTGATAGTTAATAACCACAATCAGATGATTAAAACATGCCACAAGAGATAAAACCAGATTATTTAAGTATCATAGTTGAATCATTTGATGACTTTGTATATTGTATAATACTTGTTGACATTTGCAGCTTCATGGAGAACTTGATACAAGAATTGGAGCTCCAACTTTTTTCAGTGCAATCCTTAGATACTTTCCTCCAGAAGTAAGCTACCTTTTCTTTATGTTCAAGTTTCACAACTAATTGTAATAATTAATTAATAAATAATATTCTCTCTTTTTTATCCCCCATATATTATATATAGCTTTCAGCAAAAATAGGAGCAGGATTACAATATGATAGACGTGAAAAACTCCATTACACCATGCATGGAAAAAAGTCATTCCCTCTAACACCTGATGGAGCTGTCAATTTTGTTGTGAAAGGGCGTTGTGATCTTGACAAAGAATTTAAACAAGTATGACTTTATTATTATTATTATTATTATTATTATTATTATTATCATTATTATAAAAAAAAACTAAATTATAATTTAGTTATTTTACTTACTTTTTACTTTTTTACAGCCCACACCAAGTGGAGCAGCTGAATTGGTTTGGAACATTCTTGATTTTCAGAAAGATCAAGATGTAACGGTTAAAGTAGGCTATGAAATCTCTGACAAGGTAATTGGAATTGGAGATTCCATTCTATAGTTGCCAAAATGGCGGAATTCAATTCCTTTGATACGTTAAGTTATCTTATTTCTCATATTTTTTTTTGCAGATTCCGTATGTAAAGGTGATGGAAAATAATTGGACATTTTCTGTCAATACAAATGGGAAATGGAATGTGAAATATAATTTATGAGTTAAAAAATGAAGAGAGAATCAGATATTCAGATAGGATTAAATTCATGTTTCTAAATATACTCGATTGTTATTAGTTTTTATCAAGCTTTCATCGTATAATGTTGCTACATTTTTATTATTTTTGGGTTTATTTGTTTACAGTTTATCTTAATTCAAAACCCTTAAAAATACAAACATCTCAAGTAAATTCCAAATCTCAAAACAAATATATAAATAACAATTTGTTACTTCTTTAAATTATAACAAAAATAGAAAAAAAACATAATAATGGAGTCATGGAATC
Source organism: Lactuca sativa (assembly GCF_002870075.4). Taxonomy (NCBI): domain Eukaryota; kingdom Viridiplantae; phylum Streptophyta; class Magnoliopsida; order Asterales; family Asteraceae; genus Lactuca; species Lactuca sativa. The sequence continues at coordinate 51,469,761 of NC_056631.2, read as the reverse complement.
TATCTATTTCTTATGACTAGACAACTTGCTGCCCATTTTCCCTACTTTTTAACTCCTTTTTCTTTTCTTTTTTTTTTTTCTTTTGAGAAAGATGTATTAATTATACTTGTTTTAATTAAATTCCAATGTGGATTGATTTGATGTACATGGAGACATAACATGCCACATGCATAATGTCCAATCTATTATAACATGTTCACATAGTTAGTTGCACATGAGACCACAAAACACTTAATATGACACGCTATTAAATAACTTTTGTTTGTCTTAAATGCATTTTCTTGTTGTAGTACATATTATGTAAATGTGTTGGAAAGGAGTTATTTTAGTTTATGATAAAGTTGAATGGGTTTGATTAATTAACAAAATAATTTTAATTCGATACATATGTTATACTTTTATCAAATTGATGAATAAATTATATTAATACCACAATTTACATTTGTGTTTACAATTTTGATTTAATATTACTTTTGTAAGTTGAAATTCCTCAATTATTATGTACGTGGTGATTCTATTCATATATTCTCGCTACTAAATGTAATTCTTTGTATAATTTTTTTATATTTATTTTTACTAAACAAACGCCCCCTAATTGTTGTACTCTTAATATACATTTTTTGTCAAATCAAGAGGTATATATTGTATAATAAATAAAATGTCTTACTATATTTACTCCAAAAAAAAAAAAAAAAAAAAAAATCAAACATGAAGTACATAGGGGATACAAAAACAATTTGGGAATACATTTAGAATTAGCCTACAAACTTTTTGAAAACGACAAATATCATTAAAATATAAATATAAAGGGTCACGATTAGAACCTAACTAAAATATGGCTAAAGTGTCATACAATGAGAATAGAAAACGAAAGAACATGAAAATTAACTGTGAATGTGTCTAAAAGGCAAGCAACTCCACTCAGCTCAACTCTTGCACCCCTAAGAACTCATGTGTTTACACCAAGTGTAGGAAAAGGAAATGATATTATCAGCCACTTTTGTTGGACTTATGAATGTGTTCTTGAAAACTTTGTCATTTCATGTCAACCATATATTCCAAATAAGACAAAATAATATGGTGCTCGTGATCGACTTTTTTCTATTACAAGTAATCCCCAAAGTCGCCAAATCAAGGAAGTTTGGGATGTTCGTGAAGCTTCTAGCTGGCAGTTCACACCAACTGAAAATCCAATTATGGATGGTTTGGACAAACTCACAATGTATCAGGAGATGTTAAGTTGTTTCTAAATTTTTATTACAAAGTGGGCACAACTGGTTAGAGTTACAAGCACCTCTTCCTGCCAATGAAATAGCTACCATTTGTTGTCAAACTAAAACATATACCATATGGGGATGAAGCTTTTAAGATATCCAATTCACCAAAATCCTTATATAGTTGTAATAATTTATGAAACTCAATCGGAGTAGATGGCGCGTGGTTCCACCTCCATGATAAGCCGTTTGCAGACAATCGGGTAGTTAGGAGACAACATTTAGTCGAATCAAGCCGGTACAAATTAGGAAAATTTTGTTGAGATGAATTTGAGCCACACCATGTGTCTTTCCAAAATAGTATCTTCTCTTCGGATCCAGGAATAAGCTGAAAAAGTTGTTGATTGTTAACTCCAAAATTTTCCAAGGCTTTAACAGACTTATGGATATTACACCACACTCTGTTTGGGGTCTTTCTTGCAATATATGTTGCGGGTTTCTTAATTAGGTTATGTATGCAAGCGAATTTTTTTTCCAAAGACTCCATTTTTCATTCATCAATCGCCACGACCATTTGACCAATAATGCCAAATTTTGTACCTTTAGGGTCGAAACTCCAAAACCTCCATCAACAATTGAGGCATTGATCTTTGACCAATGTACCCAATGCATCCTGTTTTTCAACTCACAGCCTCCCCAAAGGAAATTGCGTATGATCTTTTCCAAAGTGTCAAGTACACCTTGTGGAGCTTTAAAAGGTGACATATAGTATGTAAGAAAGATGTTACGACATATTTGATTAACGTGATTCGACCTCCAAACAAGAGTGACTTAGTTTTCCAATCCAATAATTTGGATCTAAATTTGTCTACAATTGGTTTCCAAGGCCTTTTTATCTCCATATTTGCACCAACTGGACTCCCAAATATGTGAATTAGAATGCACCCACCACACATCCCAGGACTCTAGCCATATCCTATTAATCGGGTGTTGAGATGCTAACACCAAATAGTCGGGATTTCATGAAGTTAAATTTTAATCTTGAAGCGATATGGAAACACTTCAATATTGTTGAAAGATTCTTAATATTATCCCTATCTCATTTACCAACAAATATCATGTCTTCGGGATAAAACAAATGAGACAAGCATTTTTTGTTCATTGACATCTTCAAACCATGGATTAAAGATTTTTCACAGGCACTTTTGATTGAAGATCCAATCCTTCCATCTTAATGATGAATACAAATGGGGAGAGTATATATCCCTAACAAACTCCTTTAGATATTGAGAATTATTCAATGGACGATCTATTGACTAGAACGAAAGCCCTTGAAGATGAGAGACACACCATAATCCACCATCACCATTTAATCCCAATATTCATTTGGTTCATAATGGAATCAAGATAATTCCAATTTATGGAATCAAATGCCTTTTCAAAGTCCGCTTTGAATAAGAATATATTTTTTGTATTTCCTAAACCAAGAATAGATTTCATTCATTATCAGCGGACCATCAAGGATGTTGCTTCCTTCAGTGTATGTTGATTGTACTTCATCCACCATTGAACCAACCTCTTGCTTTAACCGCATTGCAAGCAATTTAGCAATAATTTTGTACATACAGACAATGAGGCTGATGGGACAATATTCACCTGGTGGGATGTCAAGTCCACCCAGCAAATTACACCCTTTGTTTGCAAATAAAACATAATATAATGGTAAAAAAGGGTATCGATCCTCGGGGAAATGGTTGTATTCAATCACCAATGCAATCCATTAGAACTAATGTAAATAAACTAACTAACTACAATTAAACTAAAAAGGGTGTTGTGATTGATTGAAAACTAAAAGACTTGAATAACTAAAAAACTTGCAATTAAGCAAGATGGTGAGATGCTCAAATATTGGAGAGAATTGGTTAACCAAATCGATTCGACACAATGAACATTTGTGTGTTTATCATTAGGATTCAATATGAAGCTTATCATTCATCCCAAATTGGTTATAGCAATCATGAAACATGATATGCCAAGATTCCTCATAGGTAGTATGGAGGTTGGGGAAGCCCACAACACACCTTCTTAATCAAAATCAAGGATTTAATTGAAGCAATTGAACCCAAAAAGTTGATTAGCCTTAAGAATGAAGGAATCCCCAATTCCTAGAGGATGTCAATGCTTACATATCCATAAAGGAGTCATGATTCATAAGCTTTAGATGATTTCTACCATCATAAAACCCTTGTTCTAAGTAAATTCATTGATTCAATGCTAAACCAAAGAAATAAACCAACAATTGCTCATTCAAGTACCAAGCTCACGATCAAAGTACTAAACAACCATAAGAAATATGAACTAGAATCATAAACATAAGATAAATGACAATTAAGCATGACTCCTTCAAAAACCCACAAATATCCAAGGGTTTTAGCCAAAGTTAACCAATAGAGAAATTAGTCACTCATGGCAACAAAATAACAATCACAAAAGTATAATTGCATCAAGAAACTACCAATTACTTAGAAAGACGAGAAGAATGAGTATCAAGATCCAAAAATCGCCTCTAATGGTCTCCAATGATAGAAAATCGAAGTGTGTCTGAAAGTGTGACAACCCAAAATTTATTCCGTCATTTTAACCTCTTTTTCCATTAATAAAACTCGTTTTATTAAATTGTCCGTTAACCTTTTGGACTAGGTTAATTAAATAGGGACTTTATTATGACTTCGTAAGGGTTGGAACAAATTAGAAACACCCTCAATATTCCCTTGAAAAAGTATTAGTTACAACCAAGTCAAATTACGACCATTTAATCGGGTGCGACCAAAAGCCCTGTTTAACGTCAGTATCGGGTAGATTTCCACCGAGCCACAAACTCAAACCCTTATATAAGGGTGAGTAAACCTCATTTACACCCTTTTCACTCTCTCTCTCTCTCTCTCTACAAGTTGTTTTCGATCCAAAAACCGCCCATTTCGAGCCCCAAACTAGTAAGTGATCTACCCTAACTTGTTGTTTAGCTCATTTAACATGAAAATTCGTGTTTAAGACATCCAATAGGGGCCAAATCATGTGTTTACGGCCCAAGAACTCTCTTGGACCGTAAACACCCATAAGTGGGGTTTTGAAGCCCCAAAACCCTTCTAAATTACTCCTCGGGCTTAGATATGACTTGTGGACTTACACATACGAGCTTAGAACACCAAAACCTTACATTTTGAGGAGTAAACATGAGTTTACGGCCCAAGAACACTCTTGGACCGTAAACCCCTCTTCATGGGCCGTGAACACCTTTTAAGGTGTTAAACTTGCCCTTAAACACCTCCTATGGCTTGGGAAAATGTCTAGAATCAACCACAAATGAAGAAGGGGATTTAAACATCAAAGAAACCAAGGACCTAGGAGTTTACGACCGTAAACCCCCCAAGGATTGGTCCATGGGCTGTAAACTCCCATAATACCCTTTCATTTAAGACCTTAATTCATGAAGGGAATGACCAAGTGAGAGTTTACGACCGTAAAATCTAGGTTTACAGTCGTGAACTCCCTAAAATGGTCCATTTGGAGCCTTAACCCTTTCCTATGCCCTAGATTTGAACCTAGCCTAATTCTACGAGTGATATAAGACCTTAAAACATCCAAGAGCACACCACCCATGAGTTTACGGCCGTAAACTCATGGGGATATGGTATTAGGGCTGAAAACTCTATAAAGAGTTTACTCTTGAAGAGTAAACTCCCTAACTAGGCCATACACTCCCTTATTGCAACCCAATAACCTCCTAGCACTTGACCAAAGTGTTTTCCGCACACTAGGATGCTTATACGTGATTAATTAGTATTATAAACACTAATTGTATGTAAACATATGCCTTCATATGTTACTAGGTCACTAAGTGTGTTCAAGTCTTCACTTGACACCGAGCACCCAACCGACACCTCCATCCGATCCACTTACAACAGGTGAGTTCATACCTCTGAATTAACCTTTTAAATGATTTTAACTGCTTTTATAGGGGGGAATACAAGTTGATCTATACAATTATTATATAAATCACATGTGATTGATAACTGTATAGCAAAATGGATTTTCGCATGTTATACTGTTTTATCCAGCTTAAGATTTTCCAATCTCGCTTTCAACTCTTGTTAAAGGTTTTACAAAGGTTTTTCTTCACTTAATCTGTTTTATACAAATCATTTTCAAAGTTGTTATGAAAGGTTTTTCAAAGGATTCCAAAGATTTTCAAACTTGTTTTACAAACTGACATCAAGTCGTAAATTTCTTATGTGTAAAGTTTTTCCAAAGTTTTCTTCTATGCTTTTACTTCGTTAAATGCATGTCTGTATTTGTATAGTTATATAAATAATGTTTAAAGGACTTAGGAAGGCTAGTTCGCCCTATTTCCTTTTCCTCGTTGGGATGTGGTCTGGTGGGTATCGGTTATCCGTCTGAAGGTCGTTTAAACATTAGTTATATCATGTATACATATATAGACATAAAAGTTTCCATCGACCAGTTCATTTCCCTTGGGTAGCAAGGGCATCCTTCCATTCATCATTCATAGATCTTTCGTTAAATTCATGCATGTATTTGTATAGTTATATAAATAATGTTTAAAAGACTTAGGAAGGCTAGTTCGCCCTATTTCCTTTTCCTCGTTGGGATGTGGTATGGTGGGTATCGGTTATCCGTCCGAAGGTCATTTAAACATTAGTTATATATCATGTATACATATATGGACATAAAAGCTCTCTCTCTCTCTCTCTCTCTCTCAGCCAGTGCATCGCCTTGGGTAGTAAAGGCCTCCCTCTATTATTCATGTTTCTGGAATCCTAGTAACTATTATAGGAATAGTTAGGAGACTCTATCTCTATCTCTATCTCTATCTCTATCTCTGTCTCTGTCTCTGTCTCTATCTCTATCTCTATCTCTGTCTCTATCTCTATCTCTATCTCTACCTCTCTCTTTTACTTTAGAATGTGACACACTATTTCCCTCTACGACGCTTCATTGCGCCAAAGATGTGTAACCAGAGTCTCTGGGAAGGAGAGCGAACATCATGTGTATAGATCTATACGGGACTGACACTCCCACACCCTGACTAGTAGCTACAGTCCGCGCCGGTAAGGCCCATGGGTGACATAATGCCACTACCTCTACTACCACTACCTCTACGCGTGACCTGGAGGGTCATCGGATACTCTATCGTCGATCAGCATGGTTACATACGAGTTCACATTCACCCTTTATTTTAGACCTTGCTAGCTATATCGTTCATTTGATACTGTATGGGGTCTGTGTTTCTTTGTTTTAGACCTTGCTAGACGTATCGTTCATTTGATACTGTCTGGGGTCTGTGTTTCTTTGTTTTAGACCTTGCTAGCCGTATCGTTCATTTGATACCGTCTGGGGTCTGTGTTTCCTTTTGTTAAACTGATCCAGGCGTATCATTCATTCGATACTCTCCTGGAGTCTATGATTTCTTTTGCCTTAGTCAGCAGTATAACTGCTGAGGCATATGTTATTTTTCCCTTAGTATCTTCACTTTTGATTTTCTCATTACTCTTTTAAAGTTAATTCTGTATTTGGAAATGATAGTAATTTGGGGAAAACTACTCCTTAAAACATAAATCAGTCAGGTCTTGGTAGAAGACAGTTTTTATTTAGAAAATATAGGATTTTCTGGAAAGGACGCTAATACACCGTAGATTCTAAACTACTACTTTACATAAAGTTATTTTGAATAAAAATGCGTATTTATACAAATGACACTAAATACTTATGGACTCACCAGCATTATAAAATGCTGATACTCGCTTTCAAAATAACTTGTATTCTCAGGTCAGCGATAGACAGGTACATCCCAGGAGCTTTTGGGAAGACAGCCTAGCACCGAGCTGCATCTATGTTATGTTCTGTAATTACTTTGATATTACTATAACATGTAACCGATGTAAAATTATTACTATTAATGCAATGGTTGTTGTACTTTGATTATTATACTGCATATGTTGTGATACTTGACATGACGTCATCCACCCCAGAACGTTTCCGCCGTTCCGGTTTTGGGGTGTGACAGAAAGATCCAACCCCCCAAGGTAAATGGTGAACAAAATGACCAAAATGCCCCAAAGTGTGCAGTTTCGCGGGTACCCGCGCAAGTGTTGCGCGACTGAGCCTCCACCCTCGCAAGTGTTGTTAGCATGTTATTGATCCATTTTTCTCCACTACACCACTACACTACCCAAGATTCCCTTGGTCCCCTCCACACCTCACATGATTCAAATTTGGCCAATCATCTTCAAGCTTCAAATATGGATAGTCCAAGCCCAAAATAGGAATCCATGACCCATCTTCACAAGCCTACTTCATCCAAATCTTCAACTTTTTAAGCCCAAATCTCCTTTGATGGATCCGTAAAGCCCAATAATGCATCGAGAAGCCCACCAAGACCAAATGCAATCAAACCGCAACCACAACGAGCTCCAAAACCCTGCAAAATATCTCATGCAAAATAGAAAGTACCCGACACGATCCATGATAAAGAAAATAAAGAATATACAATGCAATACTAATAAAAAGAGCTAAAAATACTAAAATAAACTAATAAAAATAAGGAAATAAAATAATCTATCATCACCCAAGTTGAGTGGATCAGATACTTTCGGGATTAGGGTAATGAAGAAAGAGTTGCAACCGTTAGGGATTGAACCAGATCTCTCAAAGTGATTTATAAATATAAAGATGTCCCCTTTCATTAGCTCCCATTTGGTTTTGATGAGTTTGAATGAGAAACTGCCAGGGCCAGGTGCTTTTTCTCCACTATAACACCACAATGCTGATTTTATTTCTTCCATGGAGAATGGAGACTCCACGAACAAAAAATCGAAAGGGATGAGGACAAAAATTCACATTGGAAAGCTTAAGAATCATTGGGGAGTGTTCAGAGTGTTCTCTTGGGAGCGCGAGAACAATGGAGAATGGTTATATCCCAATAAAGTTGGAACAAACAAGGAATCTGTCAATTTTGATTAGTTTGAATTTGTTTTCTCTAAAAAAAGTGATTTTTCGTCCATCAATTTGAAAATCATGCAGGCCAACATTTGCGATAAAACTATTGAAATCAGATGTCGAATACTTGTAAAACCTTGAGTAATTAATCTATATTCTGGTTTCCTGACAGTATTGAAGTCTGTGAAAAACATTCAAATTCCAAAAGTCACGTTCTTTAAAGAGTGCAATTCTGCCCAAAAGGCCCTTTTACTTGTTATTGACTTTGGAGCATAAACATTTACAACAATTGTGATCCCAGGGAACCCCTTCCAATGACCTACGATTGCAATATAATACATGGAAGTTATAGAGTTGATGTTGGCGAATAAGGTCGGATTCCAGATGAAGATTAAACCACCCAATCTACCGGTTGGGTTCACTGCTTCAAAAGCATAATTATTTGAGCTCGAACATCCAACGATGTCGATATGATTGAAGTCAACCACACGAGTTTCGTGTAACCTTATAAAGTCAATTGTATGTATCTTCTTGATCTTTCTAATCCATTACACCTTGTGAGATTCACCTACACCCCTTATGTTTAGACTTAGAGTATTCATTGACACCCATCGATAGCTCCGTCACCTTAAATTTCGTTTCCAATAATATTTTCCATGGAATGAATATTTTCAAAATCGACCTGAAAACCCAATTCACCTCTAACTTTTGCGATGAAATTAACTTCATTTGAGGTCGAGGAACAATCATCACGATTGGAAATGATACTAGGGTAGGGTATAGCGATGTTTAGGTCAAAATCATCATTCAGCTGACGTGGAATAAGAAAAGCGGTGGGCGGTAGCGAAACAAATTTTTCTAATTTCCTCCGTTTGGAAATTGGATTCACCAAGATCGAATTGTGGAAGTTCAAGATTTTATGGTGAGATAACGATCGATGGAGCGATAGCAATCAGACAAGTGTTGCGAGCTATGGAAATTGGTTTGGGCTCCAATTAAGTGACAATAGGGATGGGCTAGGTTTCAGAGAACATGGAAGTAGCAGATTAATTGTTGGGTCCACAGTCAACATGCTAGTCAAAATGTCAACGTTAGGTATAGAATCAACTATTTGGGAATCATCAATATTGGGAGTAGTCGAATTAATTGCTTGTTCCTCCCCGTGCGACCTTTCATCTTCCGAATTAGTTGGTGCGTTGTGATTTTCTAGACCTGTCGGCATCGAATACAACCAAACTACCTTAGTCCTCATGTTCATCAATAAGCCTTTTTTCGACGTCAAAATACATGCATTTGCATTCGTAAAATATGTGTACCTTTAATTTTGACCATCCACCACCAATACTTTCCCAAAAATATTGATAATTGCAATAATGTTTTCATCGGAACGATTATATTGGAAGGTCATGTATCCTAACCCATGTCAATCTTTCAAACCATAATCTTCAGTGATACCCTGGTTTAACCATTGAAACCTTTTGTTTCAGTTGTGTTGGGCATTAAGGAATGTTTTCGCCGCTTGTAAATCAAAGAATTTCAAAACCACCTTCATACCACTAGCGAAGAGCATGGAACATGGAACATTCCTGTCGGGATGTAATAGTTTTGGTAGGCCTTTTAGGCATTCAAAGCAAGAAACCTCACCACTGAGAGAACATCTGTCACAGGAGTCCATGACACTTGCTGTGACATCCCCAATTTCACGGCCAGAAAAGACCGATTTGTTTATGCTTTGTTTTATAAAATCAGAGTAATCTTTTAAAAAAACAGTTGCGGAATTTGTTCCCAAAATATGATAAAGATTTATCAAAGCATTTCTTTAAAGAAATGTATTTTCATTATATAACAAAATCTCGGGATGTCATGTTCCGATACAGACACATAAGCATATACAGAACTTACTTTATTTACACTAAAGATTTTACATCTCCTTTAATCTCTCCGTGAAATATATCTTCGTATCGATACCTGTGATACAAAGAAAACTGAGTGGGTCAGGCTTGGGAGCCTGGTGAACATATAGAGTTTTCAATCCACAATAATATAATTATTATATTCAACCATCAAACAATCAACCCAATTACCCATCCCTATTATCTTCTTTATTTCTTAGGATTTTACCCTAAGAATTCAACTACCCGCCATTTATTCATTCCTAAGGATTGACCTAAGGAATTAGCACAAAATCTATTGCTACATAAGGCGCATCTACCAACATCATCCTTTAAGCGCCTCTGCCAGGATTACGTCATACACTATGAGGCGCGACTTCCATGTTTATGACATTCTCTTTTAGGCGCATCTGCCGACATTATCCTATAAGCGCATCTGCTAGGATTATCCTATAAGCGCATCTGCCAGGATTACGACATTCACTGCTTGGTGCATCTACCGATATTATTCTTAAGCGCATCTGCTAGTATTATGACATTCTCTAATTGGTGCATCTGCCAATATCATTCTTAATCATCTTTCATACCTCATCATATTATCACATACCATCTATCTCATCTACCCATGTTCTACCCAACATATTTGTAGATATAAAATACATATACAGTTTAACTCATTTAAAAACTATATAAAACATCCATTCCACACTCATCTCAAATAAACAACAATATATAAACACATAGCACATATTTTATAACAAATACTTCATATTTATGTGTTAGAAGAAAGTAACTACACACTCACCCAAACATATACTTAATACATTCAAACAATACTTGTATTATACCCGTGTTTATGAAAGGGACTATACACCCACACATATAAATAACTTTATATTATACACATAGTACGTATTTCATAGCAAATACTTAATATTTATGTGTTAGAAGAAAGTAACTACACACTCACTTGATCAGAAGATAATCGGACAGCACTACGGCTTGTAGAAGTAGTATTATTCGGTAGATTTGGGAGATCTTCACAAAAACCGGATTCCTCGCGGGCAGAGCTTCGGCTCGGGAATTGCACTTCTCGGGATCTTCGGGTCCTCGGGGCTCGGGAATGATACCGGGGCTTCGGGATAATTCTTGCACGAAAAACGATGCAAAATCGCGAGAGAAAGGGAAGAAATGAGCAAAGAACTCGGCTGCCCTTGACACCCTTTTATAGGGGGTTGGAAACCCAATTACACTGGGCGTAAATTTACATTACATTGGGCGTAATGTGGATCAGCTCGCTGACTCCCCCCATGGATAATATCGGTTATTTTATAATTAAATTAAATATCGAAAATATTTAATAAATTTCAAAAATTCATATCTTCCTCATACGAACTCCGTTTTCGACGTTCTTTATATCCCCACATAGGTGAGACTACGCTCTACAACTTTCGTTTAGACTCCGTCGGCTAATTTTGACTTTATTTTTATTATTCATTTTTAGTAGGTCGGGACAGTAAAACTCCGTTATAAAATCATAACTTCTTCATCCGACGTCCGTTTTCGCCTATCTTTTTATCGTTTTACTACAATTAATGAGATCTTTGATTCTCATTTAGATTGTTTCGGCTAAAAACCGCTCGGTCTCAAATCGAGTATTCGGGTTGTACACCGCTAAGTCGAAAATTAGAAAAATCATAACTTCCACATAGGGATGAGAATTTGGCCCGAAAACCCGAACCGAACCGAGAACCAAACCGAACCGAACCGAATTAGACCCGAATAAGCAATTTGATTCGGTTTTCGGGTATCTATATAAGGCTTATTCGGTTTTCGGGTTATTCGGTCCGGGTTACCCGAATAAGGGCTTATTCGGTCCAAAGAACCGAACCGGATATGAAGAGTCGTTTTTTTTCCTTGCACAATTTATGTATTCGGTTCTGTGATCATCACAATCGATCCCAAAAAAACCAATCGAAGATCATTACCCACTTAATACACCAAATCAAATATCCTATTACACCAAATCGAGTCGATTACTTCCATATTGATGATTGCGACAATTTTGTTTGATCGACAGTTGCTGATTGCGAATTGCTTCTTCCGACAATTTGTTTTGATCGACAATTGCTCCTTGCGACATTATTCTTTGATCGGAATTAGTTTTTGATCGACTTCCATACTTCAAACTTCTGTGAATCATCTCCTCATCTTGTTTTCTAGTCTCTACTCCATTCAATTAATGGAAAATTGGGTTCCAAATCAAGAAACACAAGTAAGAATTTGTATCTTAATCTACTACTCAATCTTTCAATGTGTTATTATGTATGTTACTCATTGAAAATTGGATGTGTTAATCTACTACTCAATCTTTAAATGTGTTATTATGTATGTTATCAATTGAAATTTAAATGTGCTATGTTAAGAGTTAACTTTTTTTTCTATAAGTCCAAGCAATGGGAACTTTGACCTTGAATAAGAGAATTTAATGAAAACAACCATATATGCTCTTTTACTTGTTTCATTCCATATTGATGAAGTTATTCGGGTTATATACTTATAGATAGATTTTTTGGGTGTTTTGGATGTTTAATTTTTAGCAATGTTCTAAAGGCGCGCCATGGCGTGAGGCGCGGCGTCGCCGTTACGAAAAGCTTCATAACGTTGCTGTTAGGCGTGGCGCGTGGCAATGCGTGATATGACGTGTTATGGCGCGTTATGGCGTGTTATGGCGCGTGTTTTTTCGTTTGAGACAGGTTTTTTTGCTCTTTTTTATACATTTTCTAATCGGACATACAAGTATTATGTTTGTTATTAACTTTCTATTATTAGTTGTTGATATAAAACTTCTAAAAACTAGGTATATTTGATATAAATTTATATTTATGTGGTAATATGATTATAAATTAATACAAAATCGCCGCCTTACATCACGCCTTGAAAAACGCCATGGCTCGCCATAACTCGTTAAGCTTGAGGCTTGGCCTTGCCGCCACGCCACGCCTCACGCCTTTTAGAACCTTGATTTTTAGTGTTTAATTTGTTTCTTTAAAAGATTTGTTATGAAATCATAAGCTACAAAAGTAATACAAAATATTCGGGTTATTCGACTCCTTAATCATCTTTTACATGTTATTCGGGTTATTCGGGCCGGAACCGAACCGAACCGAATAATACCCGAATCGAACCGAACTCGTATTGCTTATTTGGTTTGGTTTTCGGTTCATACAATTACCCTTATTCGGTTTTCGGTTTATTCGGGTCAGTTCGGTTCGGTTCGGTTCCGACCCGAATAACATCCCTACTTCCACATACGAAGTCAGATTTGGACGTTCTTTTTATGCACGCTCATGGTTTAACGAACTCTACGACTTTCGTTTGGATCGCTAAGGCTAAATATCGCTCTAACGTAAATTCACCGTTTTACGTCGTGCTGTGTCGTGCCGGTTCTGTCGCGAAACTTCGACAGGTAATAACTTCTTCGTTATAACTCGGATTTCGGCGTTCTTTATATGTATGGAATCCTTGTAACATATACTACAACTCAGTTAAGATTATTCATCCTAAATAATCTTCTATAAAAAGTCATTTTTGACGCTTATCGTCTCTAAATTGACTAGCCCTGATCTACGGGCGTTACACTTGCCTTTTTTAATTGAACCACCGGGGCCTTCAACGTATTGTTGGGTTTGGTTGCATCGACTCGCTTTCCGGTGACCGCCTCAGCACAAAGATCTTCTATCTCTGATATTGTTTATGAATCCTAGGTTTTCTTTAGCCAGATGGATGATGTGTCTACATGCATATGCCTCGCTATTTCTCTGAAAATATGTTGTTTCTTTAAGCTTTGGTTTTTTCTTGTACAAGACCATGTTTACTTTCATGACACAATGTCGGACATCTTACATCGTTAAGAGACCTTTCCATCTTCTTCGCATTATTGACTCCCTTATACTTGATGAATGCAAAATAGGATCCTCCTTTATCGTTCCCGCCAAGGATGTATATACCCACCGGCCTTCCAAAGTCTTTGAATGCCTCGTTCAACATTTCACTTTGTATATTTGAAACATAGGATGAAGTAATGTTCTTGTAACCATGGCGATTTTTCCGCCAGACATATTGTAACGCCCGTAGATCCGGGCTATTCAATTTAGAGATAATAGGGGTCGAAAATGACTTTTTGGCGAAAGATTATTTAGAATAAACAATCTTAATGAAGTTGTAGTATATGTTACAAGGTTTCTGTACATATAAAGAGCGCCGAAATCCGAGTTATAACGAAGAAGTTATGATTAGTCGAAGTTTCGCGACGGAACAGACACGGCACCGGGAAGTGTAAATAGTGAATTTACGATAGAGCGACTTTTAGCCTTATCAATCTAAAAAAAAGTCGTAGAAAATGTTAAACCGAAAGTGTCCATAAAAAGAACGCCCAAATCTGGCTTCGTATGAGGAAGTTATGATTTTTCTAAGATTTGGCAAAACAGTGCACGACCCGAAACTCGAATTTTAGTTCGAGCGGTTTTTGGCTTACACGACCTAATTGAGAGTTGAATATCTCATTAATAGGAACTCAACGGTAAAATGACAGACGAAAACGGAGTTCGTATGAAGGAGTTACGAATTCTTCGCGGTTATTTAACAGTCTAATCTCTTCCTACTGTTAAATTTAAGATCGGTCGAGAATTTGCCGACGGAGTAAAAAGGAATGTTGTAGATTTTATTTTTACCTATGCGTGGATATAAGTAACGTCAAAAACGAAGCTCGTATGTGAAAGTTATGGACGAAGCTTAGTCACTACTTTTCGAGCGCGGCAAATTCGATACAGTTTTGTAGATCCAAGATAGATTGAAAATTAGCCAACAAGGTCTAAATGAAAGTTGTAGTACTCGTAAATACCAACACGTGGATATAAATATTGACAAAAACGGAGATCGTATGCGAAAGTTATGGATGAAGCTTAGTCTCTACTTTTTGAGCGCGGCGAATTCGATACAGTTTTTGTAAATATGAGATAAAAGGAGAATTAGCCGACGGGATCTAAATAAAAGTTGTAGTACTTGTAAATACCAATGCGTGTATATAAAGAACGTAGAAAACGGAGCTCGTACGCGAAGGATACGGACGATGCTTGGAGACTACTTTACTATAAAATTCCTATAAATAAGAGATGAACTCTTCATAATTTCTTCACACCATAAGCATCTCTTTCTCTCTCTAACCTCTCTCTAGTCTCCCTAAACCCCTTCCAAGTCTAGGGAACCTCCTTAGCACGAGAATAAAGCCCCGAAGCGCCCGACGGCTCCGAGAAGAAAAGCTTTCAGCTCGGAAACGCTGCTCCAGCGAAACCCGGTTTTTAATAAAAACTCGTTGTTTTGTCGAGAAAAATTGTTTTGAGATAACGAAGCGCTGTTTAAGTTTGGAATCACCACCGTATCAAGTGAGTGCATAGTTACTTTCATCTTACACATAGATATGAAGTATTTTATATAAACTACGTGCTATGTGTGAATATTATCTGTATAATTGCTATCTATGTTGGATGAACGATTTTATACATGTTTTAAATGATTTAAACTGTATATGTATTTTATATCTACGATAATGTTGGGGTAAAACATGGGTAGATGTAATAGATGGAGTATGAGTTGGATGATGCGTTGAGAGGTGAAATAGACCGTGAGGGGAGGGTGAGAGGTGGACGATGTGAGAAGCCTTTTTCCCAAATGATGGCCCCGTCATTCAACAGAGTATGGATGACAACCACGGACTATTCTAGACAGTCCAATGGAACACTAGCAGGCTCGCAACCTGTAGGTGTTGTGAACGATGTGTTCACCGGTATACTCTAAAAACCCATTGACATGTATTGCGAGTGGATATTGTCGATAAACGAAATAGCCCTGGAAGCTATGGATTTAGTGCCTGTTGAGTAAACCCTGGCAACGATGGATTTCGTGCTGATTCCTTAGGATGATCCTTAGGAATGAATTAACGAGGAGTAGCTGATTCTTAGGGTAGACCCTTAAGAGTAAAGAAGATAATGGGGATGGGTAATTGGGTTAACTGTTTTACGATTAAACATAATAATTATATTATTGTGGGTTGAAAACCCTATGTACTCACCTGGTTTCCCAACCTGACCCACTCAGTTTATTTCTATCACAGGTGTCGATATGAAGTTACATTGCACTGAGAGATTAAGGAGATATAGATCACTACTGTAAATGAATGTAAGTTCTGTTTATGCTTATGTTTTTGTATTGACGATGACATCCCAAATGTTTAAAAATGAATAAAATACGTTTCTTCGGAAATTCTTTAATAACGTATTTATCGTGTTTTTCTGGGAACAAATTCCGCAACATTTTTATTAAAAAAAGGTATTCTGATTTTCATAAAACATAAAGAAAATCGGTCTTTTCTGGTCTTGAAAATGGGGATGTCACACATATGGATATCAAAAAGTCATGTGGGACCTTGATTACGTATGGGAGATATTTCTTAAAAAAAATTGAGGACAAGTTCGGGGTCGGGGTAAGGTTAACGCTCGTTTTAATTTTGGGGGTGGGGACGAGGACGACCAGTCCCGTCTCGAATCCCTCATGGGGCCCTCGTATATATATATATATATATATATATATATATATATATATATATATATATATATATATATATATATATATATATAAAATTGACAAGAAATGGCAACGTATTTTTGTTGGTTTATTTATTATAGCATCACACTTTTATTTATTCCTATTGCAACATTGTATTTTGAAAAATTACCAAATTATAGCATGTCATCCAAATAGATTTGAATATTGTTGCTCTTTTATTATTGCGATCTACTTATTATGTATTAATTTTGCTATTTTAATTTGTCAATCCGTGTATCACACGGGTTTTAACCTAGTGTATATATATATATATATATATATATATATATATATATATATATATATATATATATATATATATATATATATATATATATATAGGGGTGCAAACGAGCCAAGCCGAGCCCGAGCCTGGTCAGGCTCGGCAACGGCTCGTTTTAGTTATATGAAGCTCGAGTTCGAGCTCGGCTCGATTCAAGCTTCTTGTACTGAGCTCGGGCTCGGCTCGTTTCTTGTCTGACATGCCTAAATAAGATTAATCTTGGCTCGAGCTCGTTAAAAAACTCGTTTACTAATACCCTAAATTTGTAATCCCCAAATATGTTTTTATTTTAATATATAAAAATAATAATAAATTACTTTATAAAAAGGCTCGTTTAGGCTCGTGAGCCTAATCAAGCTTAGTGATACAGACTCGAGCTCGGCTTGGGCTCGTTTAAAATTGGTTTCGAGTCGAACTTTTAACGATCCGATCCCGAGTAGCTCACGAGTAGCTTGGCTCGTTTGCACCCTATATATATATGTGTGTGTGTGTGTGTGTATATATATATATATATATATATATATATATATATATATATATATATATATAATACTAATGATAATAATAGCAATGATTTTGAGCTTCCGAAATTCAATAAAAAAATCATGTTTTTAAGTTGTTAGTATAATGTTTTTTGAGATGTGATAACATTTTTGTTTTTAACATATAAAATTATGTTATAAATAACTATTTTTAACCCAAAAATAGTTTTTTTAAGTCCAAAAAAACTTCTTTCAGCCCAATCAAAAGATAGCATAAAATGAATTAGGGGCGGGGGTAATCTAAGAATTTGGGGGTAGGGCGGGAGCGAGGGAATCAGAAAATTCTGGGGGTAAGGTCAAGGGATGTAACCCCCATCCATTTTGCCCCCGTTGACATCCCTAGTCGGACATGTGTCTATCCACCTTCATCGTGAGCGTGCTTGTTCACCTTCTTTGAAACCATTTTTTATTAGGTCCAATTGTCAAGGACATATAATAAGTTGTCATTGTGGTCATGGAGGTTCGTATATAGTGACTCTAGCATATGAAACATGACCTATGCGCAAAATGTCCTGAAACCTTTGTTGGAGAAGTTTCTTTTCCAAAATAAAAAATACATATAATAAGTTGATACATAATATTAGTTAGAACTAGCATATGAATAATAGTGTAGATCTATGTAATCATTCAAATGTTGACATTAAGACTTGCTAAATATTTTTTTGTGCATAAATCACATTATATCTTTTCTAGAATATGTATGTGTATACACAACATACCACATGTGTCCATCTATTGAGCTTCATCCATCGTGTTGTGTTTACATATTCGCAAGATATATCGACAAACCTTGTTTTTTGACTTTTTCTCCATGTTTGTTTCCTTTTGGGCGTATATTATGTCAACAAACTTACATCTCGAAAATCAACACAATCAATCCATTGTTGTAAAAGAAATTGGAGAAAAAAACAAAACACTAAAAAGAGATATCTGTCGTCACCTTTTCTCTCAATCATATATACAAACATAATAATTAACGATTGAATCATATTTACAAAACAACAAAACTTGCATTTTTTTAAATAAAAACTTTGTTTAAAAATATGAATTTAAAGTTTTTATTTTAAAATTAAAAAAAAAAAAAAAAAAAAAAACTCATAATTCAAAAATATTTCAAATAAATTTTGAGAGATTTTAGAAGATTTTAGCTTCTATCTTTTATGCTCTATGTAATCTTATAAATTTCAAAAGTTTATAATTATCTTTATCAAAATATTATTCACAAATAAAAACTACCTTTTAATTTTTATTTTTCAATTACCAGCTATTTTTATAAAGACGTTAAAATTTGTTGAGGTTTAAATATATTTAGATGATTTTCAATGTATTTAGGAATGTTTTATTTGATGTTATGGTATTTAACAAATGGATAGTCTTTTTTGGGTTTGTGACGTTGGCACTTGGCAATGCTCACGAACGAAGTATGGGAAGTAAAGGCATCACCGGCACAGTAAACGCGCCTCCAACTGGTCCCCACGTATTGTAATCATTACTTATTTTCCGAACGTATGTGCATGTTAGCTTTCCACTCCCCCATTAAATTTCCTTATCATAATGTATGTCTAATTTTTTTTTTTCCCTAAATTTTTTTAGGCAAATTTCATGAAGAGAAATTAAATATTCTTCTACTTTTCGGTTATTTTTCGGTTACTAGTTAAATGAACAAAAATTTATGTTTTGTTTGTTCATTTATTAAATAAATAAATATAAACGAATTTTTCACCAAATGGTTCACGAACAATTCGATGATCGTTCGATTTACTTACAATCTTAATTCAATATTCACTTTTTTATTCATATGTTTTATTTTGTGTTTAGATTATTCCTAGTTACTAGTTTATTACCCGTGGGAATCACGGCTAGAAAATTAATTAAACTTCCTAAGTAAAAACTCAAAACTATTAATTAATAATTTTAAATTACTTATTAATTAAAAGATATTTTTTAGTTATATATAAAATTATAATCGATGATTCAAATAAATACATAAAATATATCATCTTATAATTTGTATAAATTTTTTATTTTATTATAATTTGTATAAATTTTATTTTATTTTTATTCTAATATTATTAAATTAATTTAATTAAAATGTGATTTAAATTTTGAAATTTGAAATGGAGAATTAATAGATTGATAAGTGTCATGATATTAATTATAAGTGTCAATAGGTTGACAAGTGTCATGATATTTATTACAATGTCTAACATGGTGACACATGACAAAAGAACTATTCTTTTATTAGTATATGGAGATGGAGATTTTGAAACTTGTATGATTAATTCTTGACGAATGACTACATTATTTTTATCGGTATATATATATATATATATATATATATATATATATATATATATATATATATTGCCCCACCATCTACATTCCACCTCATCGAACCTACCCACCACTTTGAAAGGTTAGGCATCCATCACTCTATAGACACTTCTAAATTCACATCGGAAACCACCGGATGGTTGTTGACGGCTTGACGCTCCCCATCTCAATATTTGTCATCCATGCATCCTGAGAATACACCATCCTAACAACTCCTTCGTCGACATTGTCTACGATGACCCTCCTTCATGTTGTTATTGGAACCCAATCCAACACCCGCTACCCGCACCACCTTTCTTCTTCCCCACCATATTTGGATTTGGTTCACGAAAGTAAATTTCACCATCTCTCTCTCTACTTCACCATATGATTGATTTCAGTTCATTAAGCTTGTGGTAAAAGAAATAGGAGCAACAATGATTTTAGTTTGAAAAGCTTATGGTGAAGCAAATTGGAGTGGTGATGTGTTTTCACAATATGGATTCCACGTTTTTTTTTAGATTTGATTTCAATAGGTTTGTGTTTTTATCAGATGTAGGTTTAATTTGAATGTTATAGGTTTGATTTTAGATTGATGCAAGTTTTTTTAAGGGGGGGGGGGGGGAGGAGGGGGGGAGGGATATGAGTGGTGGACGGAAATATGTATAGTGGTGGTTGTGGTGGTGGTAAATGAATTGATGTAGGTGGTGGTGGTGGTGATCAATGGGGAAACTTAAATCGTGGATATGGTGGTGTTGGATGAAGCTGAGAGTTATTAGAGTATATATTTGAACGAAAAAGGAAGAATATTGTCAGGGTGATGGTTGTAACATCTTCAAAATGAGCCTAAAAGCTTTTGAGGTTTTTAGTGAAAGTAAAATTAAATAAAAAGAAAAATAATGTAAATAATTAAAAGTTAATAAAAAAGTATATGATATAAATATTGATAGAAGCAGTGTTCTAAAAGGCGCACCATGGCGTGAGGCGTGACGTCACCGTTACGAAAAGCTTCATAATGTTGCTGTTAGGCGTGGCGCGTGGCAAGACGTGATATGGCGTGTTATGGCGCGTGTTTTTTCGTTTGAGACACGTTTTTTTGCTCTTTTTTATACCTTTTCTAATCGAAAATACAAGTATTGTGTTTTTTATTAACTTTCTGTAATTAGTTGTTGATATAACACTTCTAAAAACTAGGTATATTTGATATAATTTTATATTTATGTGGTAATATAATTATAAATTAATACAAAATCGTCGCCTTACATCACGCCTTGAAAAACGTCATGGCTCGCCATAACTCGTTAAGCTTGAGGCTTGGCCTTGCCGCCACGCCACGCCTCACGCCTTTTAGAACCTTGGATAGAAGTATAGCAAAAGTTTAATAGAGTAAAATTGAGGAAATTACGTTAGAGGGAACAAAATTGTCAATTTATGAAAGTTGAGATTTGACTATTATTGACCATATAAGAATTGAATGTCATGAATTATATTAGGAATGGTTATTAGGGAAATATTAATGTGTTAGTTAGCTTCCAAATCAACATGATGTTAATTTGCAATATTAGAAACTTTGGCGGGTAAATGTCGAGTTAAGGAAACTCTAACATCTATTCTTGAATATCTTGAGCTTTGTTGGTGTTTTGGTGTTTTAAAAGAGAATGAAGCACACTTGGTGTATAGATCTAGCTTGCAAGACTTATCATCAATCGTTGATCTTATATTCTGGACCTTTGTAAGTGTTCGAGATCCAAGCTTTATTGTTCTATGTCTCTAGATCTAGTTTTTTGTCCCTTTTCTTTAAGGATGAACTAGTTGGAATGGTGGAATTCCATAAAGTTAGCAACTTTATGCGTCCTTATGGTCCCTTGATGAACATAAGTTTCAGATCTGAAGTTTGTTGGTGTTTTGAGCCCCAAGCATAAGATTTTGGTGTTATTTCACCATTTTTGACCTAGCTTGTGCTCTAGACTTGCATTGGACATGCATGAATGAAAAACATCAATCTTTATATGGTATTGGATGACAGGAAGCCTTCTGGAAGGAATTGGTGGAGGGCTTAATGGATTGAGAGTTGAACCCATTAAGTTAAGAAAGCATGGCTTACACGACGTGGTAGTCTGCTCACCACGATGTGGCGATTAGGGGGGGGGGGGGGGGGTTGCCCGACTGTTTTGGATGGACTCTATCACGATGTGGTGACATGACCATCACAATGTCATGATATATTTGTTGTGTCTGAGTTGTTCTCGATTGGAGTTTTGGATGAGGATAAGGATGGCAACGGGTACGGGTATACCGGGTTTCGTGTTCCCCATCCCCATACCCATACCCGACCCTTTCCCCATCGGGGATTACAAATCTATACATATCCTCGTCCTCAACGGGGAACGGAGATCCCCAATGGGTAATCATGTATTTTTCCCCATTACAAAGTTTTGAACTTTTATGAAAAATAACGCATAGTCATATATTAACCAACAAAACAAAAACTAATAGAAATAATATAAAACACTATAGTCACCAAATCTATTCAAGCATGAACAATAACATTCAAGTTTACAAACTAAATCATTTTTTTGCAAAAAAAAAGTTTTCCGAAAATTACATGGTTGATTGTTGAAAAACCTTACTATGACTACCAACTTACTTTCGCTTATGCATTGTGATTTATGGATTGACTAAAAAACACAAATAATACTATATATATATATATATATATATATATATATATATATATATATATATATATATCGGGTACCCATCGGAGTCGGTTTTGGGTACGGGTATAGGTACCTGACATGTAGAACCATCCCTATCCCCATCCCTGATTAAATCGGTGATTTACCCGGTCAACTTAGGTTAGGGTTTCGGGTGTCCATTGGGTATGGGTTTTTTTGCCATATATAGATGGGGATTGAGTTTGTTAGCCATGATGTGACCATGGATTGGCCACGACGTGGAAGTCAGCCGATGATATTTTTGACTGTTGACTTTGACCTTGACCGTTGACTTTTGACATTGTTGACTTTTGGGAAATTGCTAGTATTTAAGTGTGGGTGAAAGTTTGATATTGGATAATTTGATAGGTGGGTTGTAGCACCGGGTTCTAGAGTCTTTGAGCTATGGTTGTTCAATTGTGGGAGTGAGGTGAGTTTTCTCACTTATTATGTAGGATGATAGATGTCTTTGTGACTCTTGAATGGAAGACCATTGGAGGACCATGGCATTTGTATGAAAGACCATGGGAGGATCATGACACTTGTATAAAAGATCGGGAGGACCATGACAACTGTATAAAAGACTATGGAAAGACTATAACAAATAAGATTGCAGGAGGACTGCAACAACGGGTGACTGTAAGGCTGTGGGAGGACCATAACATTCACATGTTCTTTATTGATATGTATGGTATGTGGTATTTTGGGGAACTCACTAAGCTTTGTGTTTACGGTTTGTGGTTTAAATTTTTTCAGGTTTTCTTATATTAAAGGAAGGGTGTGACTCGATTACATCTCATCCATTGGAGATTTCCGCACATAATAACTTTTGATGACACTCTGATAAATGTTTTTGAATCAAATGGTTTTATCTAGATCTTTGAAGTTGTAAATTGAACAAATGCTTCTATTTTTAAATGAAAATTTTGGTTTGAAATTTGGGACGTTACAATGTGTGTTTGTGTTAATCATGGTTAGTATTTGAAGTTGATTACAAGGATTGTAATCTTGCGTAAGTTTTTAAACTGAGACGTATAAATGATGTTTAGACTTACACCCACCAAGGAAGCCCCTAGTTGTGTAGTCAAACCATTGCTCTAATTAATGATTAACCTTTTTGATATGTTTGGAACTATGCGCCATATAATAAGTTTTTAGTTTAGTTGGGTCTTTGGAACTCTAGTTTGATTTGGTATGGGATACTTATTATTTAATCCCTTTTGTTTTGGATTATGAAATATCATTTCCATTGTTATAGAATATGGGTTAGTAAGCCCCTAATAACTTAATTTGGTTATTACTTTCTTTCTTTTGATATAATTTTTAAGTTATTAAACTCTTGATTTGATTTAGGATTTATATCCTAAGATTCAAATACGGGTACACATACCCTTTTGTCCTTGGTCATTTGAATCTTAGTACTCTATCCTTTTGGTTTATTAATATTTATGGTATTTGATGATTTTATGTTGATTTTGGGGGGTTTGATTCGAGTAAGTTATAACAATATCATCTTAATAAAAATGAATCAACGTGTTTTCATTAAGCATTTCATTGTCAAACTAGTTTTGAAGTGTGCTCATATTAGAGACTTAAGGGTTGTTTATGAATTATTAAGAATATTTATATTACAGACTTAAGAGTTGTTTATGAATTATTAAGAATATTTTGAAGGCCTCGCTTTTTGAGGTTGCATTTGAACTTGTGGTGATTTTTAAATTGATTACTAGCTTGCATTTATAACCAAAACTCTATATTTGTTTGTACTTTGGGACTTAATTCCGCATAAAAATATTTTAAAACATAATGAGATCATTTTTTCTGCATAAGTTGAGATCAATTTTTTTTGATATAAAATCAATGATTTTATAATCTTTTTTAAAAACAAGCATAGCGAAGGGTGTTTTAATCGTGAATTTATAAATGAGTCTATTTTTTAATTATAAACTATAAAATAATAATAAATAAATCAAAATAATAACAAGTAAGGATGATATAGTCATTTCATGTCAAACATAGATGAATAATGTGTATTTCAAAATAGCAAGGAACAATGAGTGTGAAAATAAAACATAGGGACAAAATGCATAGATTGAGTCAAACCACATGGACGATTAGCGTAATTTTATCTATTTTTATATAAATTATATTGTTACTTTTTAAATATTGGAAAATTTTCATGCCATTATGTTTTCAATCTTTTATTTTAAAAGTTATCATTTTTTCATAAAAACCATTATATATATATATATATATATATATATATATATATATATATATATATATATTAAAGCTTTTACAATTGAATTATTTGAGAACCTGTTTTTTATACTATAAGCTTCAATTCTTTATATAAGTTGGTCTTATAGTTTTTGTATGAGAAGAAGATATTATTTTAACACACACACACACACATATATATATATATATATATATATATATATATATATATATATATATATATATAACATAAATAGTCACATCCAATTCATGATTTAAAATAACACTGCAAAACTTTAATGTAATGTTATACATATATACATATACATACACGCATATACAATACGTTTAAGGGTCGTTCTAAGCACCATACATGAAGGTAATTTGAGTCTTTTTAAGTTTTCTTAACATACAATGACTCAATAAGATGATATAAGAACCATATATTACACACTGTCTAAAACAAAAACACCAAATTGTATAAAAAGAAGGAAAAAAAACTGAAAATAATTAAATATCAATATTGTTACCATTGTCACCAACAATTACAATGTACTTGTCTCAATTCATAGCACAACTACATTGACCAGATTATTATAAGATATTGAAAGAGATAGATAACTGATAATAGAATAACTCTTACATAAGTAGAAGTTGTTTAATTTGAATGTAATGCACATCCTAAATCATTCTCTAATGACTTATTTCTCATGATTTTTGATCACCTTGTTCATCTCCATTAAGAAAAGTATCATTAATTTGATATCTTAAGACAATCTTGTTTAAAATTGAAGATGGATATAAATATTATCATTGATGTAATTAAGATGATTGGTGAGATGTGTTAAAGCCTATAGTATTTTTAACCATTTTGGTACATATGTTGGATTGGTTCTTTCCATAATTAGTACCAAATGTCACAATAAATGAACAAAATATTCCTAAATTGCATTAAGGTGGAAATATGGATTCCTACAGCTAGCTTTATATGAAGGAAACAATGAAAGATAACATTTGGATAAACATAAAAAGTAAATGTGTGTCAGTTAACTTTTGTCTTCGTTAAACACGCTTCAACTTAATTTTTGTGGTGTCATAGTGTAAACCTCTTTTTTTGAGTGGCGTCCTTCAGTTATATGCAGGGGTGCACAAAAACTGGACCACACCGAGTCCTGATCCCTGAATTGGATTTACCCATGATAAACAACTAGATTTTGCCTAAATTTAAATCAAAATCTATGAAATAGTATGCTCAAGAATCATATTAAAGTGATATTGCTAATTAACATATGATATTATTGAGTCATACTAACAACAACTTGATATAATTGATTATTTATTAGAAATTCATTTTAATAAATATTCAATAAACTCTTATAACTAATTGAGAAAATATTTATTTCATAAAAATAATTATTTTACAATTACAAGTAACATATTATTTCATATGGTATGTATTAATAAATCATATACAACATATTGGACTAGTTAAATCCTTTTGTCTTTTACCTAAAAACAAAGTTTGTATTTTATAAACTTAGAGTTTAATAAATATAAACAATTCTTTTCTTCTTTCATCATAAGGTTGAAAGTTTGGTGTAGGAGGAGAATGGGTTTCTAATTTGTTTAATGTAGAGTATTAAGCATGGGTGCATGCATGGGGATAAGGTTGTCTAAAGGTCTTAATGGTTAAGGACCTTTAGACTAAGTTTTTGCTTTAACTAGTGAGAAGGCTTTCATTTGTGATGCTTCTTCTGGTATTAGGTCGAGAGCATCTCTTCACTCCTCGCCTATCTTCTTTTGCTTTGAGCACTTGAAGAATTACCACTTGCCTACGCTCTCTTTGAACCATAATTGGGTTTGGTTCAAAGCTTAAAAGTTTTATGCAAAAGAACTAACATTGTACGACAAGTTGAGTTATTGTTAGTGTCTATAAAGTTCATCATTCTTCATCAACTTCCAAGCCTCCCAAGAGGACCCAAAGAATTACAAAAGGTTGTTATTTATTCATTTTCTTCTTTGGTTGATGTTTAACTTTCTATATCTTGCAAGATGATCCTTGTTAGGTTGTAACTAGCTGATTAAGTTCGAAATTTAAAGACTCTTGTTTGCCATATTTATGAGTTTTATGAAACTAATTTTGAACTAAAAGCCAACAATCTACCTAAATCCACTCGAAATTGGATAGGATCCGGATAAAATTTAATATGACGTCATCCAAATTGAATCATATCAAATTTCCTATTTGTGTACCTCTAGTTATTTGTTAAAAAAATTAAACTCTTTTAACTAAAATAAAGGGTTAGACACTATTCTTATTAGTGTCATTGACCGATTAGTCTATTTTGAATACAATAATGACCATTGATATTTTGAATACAATAATGACCATTGGTTCATTGTTTTTTAGTTCTTTCATGAAACTAATCACATGTATGTTTGGATACATGTATCAAGCAAAATAATTTTATATATTTTATTAAATTAGATCTTTAGGTTTTGTTTTGTAAATAGTTAAAAGTTAAATAATAGTTGAAAATTTAGCTGTTAACCGATAAAAAAAATGACGTTTGATAAAACTAGTTGATTAGCTAGCTGAAATGTGTAATATGACATGTAGAAGATTAAGTTTTTTTTTTTTTTTAATTTTTTTAATTTTTTTTATTTTTTTTTAAATTTTTTTTAATTTTATTAAGGAAAACGACCTAAAAGGGTAATATAATTATCATTTTGCACACATTTAATCATAATTGTTTTTTCTTATAAAATAATCTCTTGAACTTGTTGTTTCTATGTAAATTCATTTCTTACAACCAACTACTCCATGTTAAGTTTTCAATTTGTATATATATATTTAGTTTTTAATATTTTTTTCTTTGCAAAATAAGTCATTGTTGTTTTTGTACACATTCAATCCTTATAACCGATTTCTTCATGTTTTACTTATGTGACATCCGGACAATCATTAATGATGTGTTTTCGTATGTGGCTCGCCTAGGTAGTGGAATCATGTGTCATTAATAACGTTGTACTTTTGATATTAGTAACTGTTATAGTACAACATCAACTACATTTAATACAAATACTAATTTCATTCAATAACAATATCAATTGCATTACATGAGGTGAAAATAATAGATTAGCCATAATGATTCCAATACCAATACCAGTTAAATTTCATTTCATTACAGAAAACTAGGGCATCAACATTATTTGACCGATTGGGAGAAAGAAATCACAAATTCACAATGAATCTCGTAACCCAATTTTTTTTGTTTGAGAAGTATCAAATCGAGTTGGGAGGAAGCAATCACAATGAATCTTGTTGTATGCTATGGAGATAGATGAACCGAAGCCGAAGACATCTTCTTCTCAAAGAAAACTAGGGCACCAACATTGTTTGACTGATTTGTAAATTATGTTACTGATATAAGTGAGAGACGAACCACATATGAGAATACTTCATTAATATTTGTCCCACGTAAGTAAAACCTGAAAAAATCGGTCATAAGGATTGATGTGTATAAAATAAACAGTTACTTTGTAAAAAAACATTAAAGACTAAATGTATAAAACTAAGAAATTAACTTAGAATAACCAGTCATAAAAATTAAATGTATACAAAACAATAAGTTAAATAATTCATTTTATAAGAAAAAGCAAAAAAAAAAAAAAAAAAAAACTAAACATGTATAAAATAAGAACTATATTATTCATTTAATTACTAAAAAACATATCGGAGATAATTATAAAAAACTAAATAAATCGTTAAAACGTTAGTCTCAATAACTTCATGAAAAACTAAGTTATAAGTTAGTTTATTAACTATTTTTGTTTTGTGAATACCGAAAAAAAATCCGAAAATAAAAATAAAAATCCTCTTTAATAAATGAATGTTTTTTTGCCACATGTTATATTCTTATTCATTTTGACACTTGTCATTTTGTAAGAATTTTAGAAATTTTATTTCCACTTGTCATTTTTTAAAGATTTCCATTTTTTTAAAATAAAATTCCATAAAATTGTAATGGGTTTGAAATAAAATCATCATATTAACTTGATAATAAATTCTTATAAATACTTCAAATGATTTAATTATGTTATGTAAGTATTATATTATAAAATATTTCATATTTATATATTGATATTAAAATTTTATTTTTAATAAAACCGTGTAATACACGGGTCTCATATCTAATATGTCATATAAGCATAGCTTTAGTTTTAGTATACAATGGATAAACACCCGATAAAGTAATATTATATATTTTTTTTATCTATATTTCAATATCATGTCCTTTTCATCAATTTAAGTTTGTTGTACACTTGTTTCCCTTCCCAATGTTAGAAAAAAAAATATTTATTTAAAAGAACTGCATTCTCATTATATATATATATATATATATATATATATATATATATATATATATATATATATATATATATATATATATATATATATATATATATAGTTTCTGTATAAAAACTTGAAACCTGATTTTATATTATGTTCTATGATATGATATGTTTTTAGTACAAAAATATTTACAATCTATATCTTTTAAATATAAATTTAGTTTGTTACTTGTTAAATTTAATGAAAAATAAATAAAACTGTAGAATGTTGTACAGAAAAGGTAATCAAAAAGTGTTCTCATGTGTCGGTGGTCGAAACGTGAGATAATTATTCCAATTGTTTTTTATGCATCAAATACTTTAAAGATAATATATTTTTAATAAATTGAATCATCAAAATTCTTAACTCTATATTTCAAAATTTGTTATTACAACTTTTATTTCACATTTTGTTACAAAAAAAGATTATTAATTTATTATTCAATAAGCATGAGAATACATAAATAAATAATAAAAATTGGAGTGAAGCAGTAAAAAGGCTAAAACCCTGTACAAAGGGTTTTCAAAGATTCTATGCTTTCAATCAAAGTACCAATTTTCAGGAGCTTAAAGTTTTGGAATTTACCTTGGTCAGATTTCAAATTTCTAGGGTTTATCAGATATGGTGGAGCCTCCTTGGTGTTCATAAATTCATGCCGATGTAAAGCGTGAAACCGAAAAACCTTTCTCTCTCTTTCTATATCTATACATATATGTATAATGTATCTATTATCTTCTCTCTCATACATATAAATTGTATGTATTGACCGACATTTCCGGCGGTAGATCTACACACTGACGGTGGTGGTGGTGGTGGTTCGAGGTAAATCTCTTTTTTCTACATTTAATAGACCCAGCTGATCCCAAAGTCACCCATCCCTCTTTTAATTTAATTCAATATTCTACTATGTGTGTGAAATTATGTTTTAGTAAAGTCGTCTATGGATTCCCTCTATCTCTCTCTCTCTGTAACATTTAGTAAAGTAAACGATGAAGTTAATATCGCGCTTAAATAATTGATTAAATTAATCAATTCGATGTGAATCTCATTGATTGACCTTGTGATCATAATTAATTACCAACATCTAAAGTAGTGTGTGAACCAGTATTAGCGCGTTTAAGTTGACATTGATGCATTACGCATCTAAGTCTACTTGAGTCACTCCTATGTGTTTTAATGTATGTATAAAATATACATATATACTCTCTCTCTCTCTCTCTCTCTCTCTCTCTCTCTCTCTCTAACTCTCTCTCTCTCTAACTCTCTCTATCTGTCATCATATTATAGAGTGTGCAAGTGACTAGTATTAACGAGGGAGCTTTAGATCCAATTGCAAGATCAAATCTACACCCCTGTCTTTAGTCTCCGAAGTTGTACTAAAAAATCCTCATAAGCGTGTTCATAGCAGATGTAATCAGTGTTTTTGAGTGAGAAAAAAGCAGAGAAAAAATAGTGGAGTAGAATCGAGCGAAGACAGAGTAAATGAGAGACGGTGTATGAAATGATGGGGTATTGCAGAATTATTGGCTGAATTTGTTGATTTTGCTTGAATTCTCCATCCAATTAAGGTAAACAAATTATTCCTTTCCATTCAGCCAAGTTTTCTCTTGTTTTCTGTGGATTCCTTGCAAATGTATCTGCAAATTATATTACATTTGTTGCTTTTTCCTCATTGAATTTCTGTTCTATTGTGAATTTGAATGACACATAATTCTGTTTCTCACTAAAGTGGTTAAGGATCTTAGCAAATTGTATTGAAAAAGTTGAGAATTGGCTTTGGGTTTATTGGATCTGGTGGAGTAATTTAATGAACAGATCTTGTATCAAGCATTTACACCTTAATCCCAATGATACTCTGTCTTTCTTATTGTTTCTTTCAAAATTGAAGCTCTTTTTAGTACTTTTGTGATATGGATTTATCTTTTTAAATGCAGGAAAATGTCGCGACCGCTTCATAGAGGTGTTTTGGGTGGTGGAAGACCTTCAGGAAACATTCAAGATTATGTAGAAGACTCTCAAAAGAAGGTTAAAACCGATAAAGAAGATCTTGATAAAAGCTCAAAACTCCCTTCTGATTATGCATCTTTATCTTTGAGAAACCCATTCCAATTCCTTTTCTCAGATAACTCATCATCCAAACAAGACACCATTGAAAATGGTATCCTTGTATCTGATCCATTAACCTCCATAAGAAATCGCCACATGTTAACTTTACTTTTTCTTAAAGTCACTTTAGTTGCAATAGTAATCCTTGGTCTTTCCATGTCATTCTTATGGACAATATCCCTCACAACAACTTCTAAAGGTCAAATGATTCGTGGGTATAGAAGACTACAAGAACAACTTGTGTCAGATTTGTGGGACATTGGGGAGCTTTCACTTGGTTCCACTAAGTTTAAAGAATCTGAGTTTTGTTCACTAGAATCCGAAAATT
Organism: Lactuca sativa; assembly: GCF_002870075.4. Lineage (NCBI taxonomy): Eukaryota > Viridiplantae > Streptophyta > Magnoliopsida > Asterales > Asteraceae > Lactuca > Lactuca sativa. The sequence goes on along the minus strand of NC_056631.2, from coordinate 51,438,070 downwards.
TCGTACCTTGTTTCAATATCACTGAAAATCTTGAGATGGGTTTCACTGAAGGAAAAGAATATGATCGCCATTGTGGGCCCATGTCAAAACAGAATTGTTTAATTCTTGCTCCCCCTAAATACAAAATCCCTCATAGATGGCCTACTGGAAGAGATGTTATCTGGATTGACAATGTTAAAATCACTGCACAAGAAGTTCTTTCATCTGGAAGCTTGACAAAAAGGTCAGTAAATAAATAAAAAGTAAAAAAAGATATGAATTCGTTATTTTTCAAATCATTTTCTTCTTCTTCTTCTTCTTATTATTATTGTGATTGTGGTTGCAGGATGATGATGTTAGATGAAGACCAAATCTCATTTAGTTTTGCATCTTCTATGGTAGATGACAACATTGAAGACTACTCTCATCAGATTGCAGAAATGATTGGTTTAAGAAACGAATCATATCTTGTTCAAGCTGGAGTAAGTCAAACTTTGACTATTTGTTATAGATTCATTTCCTCTAATGGTGGTTTTTGACTTTTTTTTTTTTTCAGGTGAGAAGTGTATTAGATATAGGATGTGGTTATGGTAGTTTAGGAGCACATTTATTCCCAAAACAAGTTTTAACAATGTGTATTGCAAACTATGAGGCTTCAGGGAGTCAAGTTGAAATAGCTCTTGAAAGAGGTCTTCCTGCAATGATTGGTTCCTTTGCTTCAAAACAGTTGCCATTTCCTTCTCTTTCATTTGACATGATACACACTGCATGGGATGGTGTTGAATGGGATAAAAAAGGTACTATAATTTTTCATCATTTCTTAAAGATTTATGAAATCTTGAATTAAAAAAGGTGACTTTTTGTTACATTACAGATGGTGTGCATTTGATAGAAGTGGATCGAGTTTTGAGACCTGGTGGATACTTTGTATGGACATCAGCATATGCTAATACTCAAGCGCGTGATAAACAAAATTTAAAAAGATGGGATTTTGTGCGTAATTTTGCTAAAGATTTATGTTGGGATTTGTTATCTCAACAAGATAAAACAGTTGTGTGGAAAAAACCTAGCAAGAAAACTTGTTATGCTTCTAGGTATATCTTCTTTATATCTTTAATATCTTTTACCCATAAAGTTAGGGTTTAATCCGGAAAAAATAGAAAGTACAAGGTCTTTTATGCAATTAACCCTTTTATATATTGCTATTGTTAGTAAAGAAATAAAATTACATTGCTATTTTGGGTATAAAAGTAAAGTAGATTGTGTAAAATTGAAAAAAAAAAAGAAGAGTAAAGTAGGTTGCTATTTTGTGATGAATAGGAAACATGGATCGGGTCCTTTAATCTGCAAAGAGGGGCATGATGTAGAATTACCATATTACCACCCACTTGAATCATGCATTGGAGGAACTCGTAGCCATAGATGGATTCCCATTGAAGAAAGGTCAACATGGCCTTCTAGAGCTTCATTGACCTCCAAAGAACTTTCAGTTCATGGTATTAATTTTATATAATCTTTAATTTGATAAAGTTTAAGAAAAACATTGAAAATATTATATCATATAATGACAGGTGTACTTGCGGATGATTTCATGGAAGATAATTTAAACTGGAGGTCATTAGTTAGAGACTACTGGTCTCTACTTTCTCCATTGATATTTTCAGATCACCCGAAAAGACCCGGTGATGAAGACCCGATTCCACCTTACAACATGGTCCGGAATGTTCTAGATATGAATGCCCATTTTGGTGGTTTTAATTCCGCTTTATTGGATGCTAAAAAATCTGTTTGGGTTATGAATGTGGTCCCCACAACCGGGGTCAACCATCTTCCTCTTGTCCTTGACCGAGGTTTCGTAGGCGTATTACATGATTGGTATGTTTTTTTTGTATCGAATTAATTTTTTTTTCGATAAAAATGTTTATTATTGTCGTCAATTTGTTTATGTTGTTATTTTAAGGTGTGAAGCGTTTCCAAGTTACCCTAGGAGTTATGATATGGTGCATGCTGATGGACTTTTAAGCCTTGAAACAAATAAACAGTCTCGTTGCAGTTTGCTTGATCTTTTCTTTGAGATAGATCGATTACTCCGCCCAGAGGTATATATATTTTTTTATGAAAATGATGGGGTTGTTTTGAATTTTAATATTTGTTTTTTGTTAAATGAAAAATGAAGGGGTGGGTGATACTACGTGACACGTCAGCTCTGATTGAATCAGCAAGAGGCATCACAGCTAAATTAAAATGGGAAGCACGAGTGGTGGAAATCGACAGTAATAATGACGAAAAACTCCTTGTGTGCCAAAAACCCTTTTTAAGGAGCCAAATAAACACGATATGATATAATCACGTTTTCAATATTTTTTATTCATTCAGATAACTTTTGGGCAGAAAAAGAAAGCCTGAAGGGACTGAAGAGAAAAATAGAGTGTCTGATGAAAGGACTAAAAAACCTCCCTATATGCATGCCAGCAGACAGGGATGGTGTAATTACACGAAAGTATAGGTGCGGGGTTTTTATACTTGAAGGGTATTTTCGTCTTTTGTCTCTCGTGGGTATATTTGACTATTTGATGAATTTAGTTTGGAAGATGGGTTGGTTATAAGAATAAGTGGGAAGTATATATACAAGGCTTGAATTAGACGAAAGGAAATATCTGTTGTTTCTTGATGATCTTGACATTATTTTTTTGATTTATAATATTTGAATTCAATTCTTTGATATTTTGTTATTAAAATCCGTATGACTTTTTATTAAAAGAGACAGGACTGGTTTGACTCCTTTTGGGTTTGTATTTTGGAATTAAAGAAGGCCGTAGGACATGTTTGGCTTTGGCCATATCAACAGAGTAAGACAAATAAGGCCAGGAATTTATCATAAGTTGATAAAGATGATATTTCAAATAAGGCTCATTTAATAATACATCGATTAAGTTACAGTTTTGGTCAATGTGGCTGCAGTTTCAGTCTAACTTTAAAATTTTTAACAAACACCAATATACCCATATTTTTGTATTTTATAATATTTTAACATATTAATAAACTCTAGGGGACCATTTCTGTAAATTAAATAAAAGAAGCCCTAAAAGCCATGAGGCTTCACGTTTTCTCCACGTCTTCCATCTTGGCAGCTACAAACTCAGGCATCACCTAAGCTAGACTTCGCTGGTTGTTACCTCCGACATAGATGTCCTCCTTTTGACCATTGCTACACTTGTCTCCCTCCACATCGTTGCTTTCTCAGTGACATCCAAATTGATTCGCAAAGAGTTGTGAATCAAGTATAGTTTTCTCCAAAAGGTTGTTGGACTTCCGCCGATATTCCAGTCAAAAGAGCTTTGAAGAAGCCAACGATAACCATAAGTCGATGATCGAATAAGGAGCTTCGAGATATTTTTTTGAAAGGTAACCTAAAGGATGGTACAACCGTTGCAGTGTAAAAGATCCAACATAAAGAGGAAAAAAGGGGAAATAAAATCATATATGAAAATTCCGCTATAGCTAGCGTACAACATGTAAACCTTGCACGCCTTTTTGGATTTTGTGTTCAGAATAATAATCTTCATTTTCTCATATATGATTTCATTCAAAACGGCAGATTATCGAACTTAGTACACCCTTCATTTGTCGTGTGCATAATTGTGATAGATGCTTGTCGTGGCAACAACTGAAAACCACAATTAACATATCTAAAGCCCCATAATACCTACATCATAATTTCCGGTCAAAAGTCCTCCACCTTGATGATGGTTGTTGGCCTTTTGTCTATTGGAAATGATGATATAGTAATGGAAAAAGAAGGGAGGGGGGGAAGAAACGTAAAAAAAATGTGTAGTGGTAGGATGATGCGGTGGTGTTGGTTTTTTGATAACAACATTAGTGATGTGGTGATGATAGTTATGATCGGTGGTTAGTTTTCGACGACAATTAAGTGGTAGTGGTGGTATGACGATATGACGGTGTTGATATTGGTGATGGTGGTTGTACCATCACTAATACCGACAAGGTTGTATTCATTATAAGACTTTCGTTCAAATGATTCCAAAATTATATTTGCTTGGAGTGTTGGTTGTGTTTCTAGTTTATATGACTACGACGATAATGCAACATATACGTCTTCTCAAAATCATGTTTGAATGAATCAACATTGAATTATTGTTGCTACTTATTCTTATGTTAGTCTTATAAATGCTATTAAAAACGTTTTCTTTAAATAAATAAGACATTTTATTAACATAATTTAGAACCATTTTCTTGAAAAAGTCAAAACCATCTCTATAAAGCATACAAAACATATCTTACCATATTAGACAAATAGCAACAATTCCATTTAAAACAAAAGATCAAACATAAGAAAAAAATTGTTCATTCCTAATCCTATAGACACCCATGATTTGTCACTGAGGCCATAAAAGCATCCGATGAAGCCTCTATGGCCAAGTACCACCCCATATAACAAAACCTAACGTGCAATGAAGCGAGTCGCCACTAGATGTCCCCAAAGAGAATACTTCCACAAAACACCATGTGTCACTCGACATGCGTAATCCTTCGTCAAAGAGCAATGTTGCCTCTTTCATGTGTACACGTTGACACATCCTTAAACTAAAGAATAGTTTGGCAATGCCCATGCAAGATGACAACAAAATGAGCCGACTTTGGCATCACAAATCTTCATAGATAACTCGCAGAAAAAACTCGTGTTAGGTTGGGGAGGGGAAGAAGATTTCTAAAATCAATGGACAGTCTATGATTGTGTGATCACTTTCCGAATATGATATTTTGACCCTATGCCTGGTTACACGAAATCTAAATTATCGGGATAATTTTTCAAAGAACAACCTTAAATCAAAGCACCAATAAAAGCCAAGATATAGAGTTTTATAGAATTAAGATTCTTTTTATTACCAAAAATAAGCATCCATCAACATTAAATGCTGATTTTATCCCTCTATAAAAGGAATACGGTTTCAAGATAATTATAAAAAACTTTCCTTGATTGACGTTTGGTTTGAACTCTTTTTGATAATCTACAACACCAAAAGTCTTCACCGTAATGCTCTAATGAAAAATAATGAACATATGTAAGGTTGTAATAAGGAATAAGAAAAGGTATAATATAAATAAAAATTAAAAACTACTTTGTATTTTTTTTTTTCCAATAGTATTATATAGATTTATATGTTTTTTTTGGTAAGTACTATGGTAACCCAAAGAGTTAACCTACTCACAATTTAACTCAACCGGTTAACATCTACTTCTTTTCAAATTTCATCGAGTAAAAATTGGCACCCTTCCATTACACACAACAACCCCGTAAGCCGTAAAATACCCAAATTATGGCCACCACCACCACCACCACCACCACCACCACCGGCGCTAGCGCCACCGTCGATCCCGATCGACCACCGCCTCTCCCACTAGACTCTATCCCCATCATCGATCTTAGCCTTCTCTCCCAATCAGAACTATTTTCCCTCTCCATGTGCTCCAATTCCTCATTCGATCGCAACCGCTGTGACGACGTTGTAATCCCCAAAATCGACCGGTCAGTTTTCAATGAATCCGCCGGTAGTCGTAAACAAACTTACTCACGCCTTCGCCTTGCCCCCGCCCAGTCCTCCACGTCCACTAAAACCACCATTCACCGCCGTACGCCTCGCCTACGTTCGTCACATACACCCGCTCCTAACAACATTAATGACGCTGAACAAGCCGAAAACTCTCAGATCATTCGTATGTTGAAGGAGCTCTTTAAATCAGATCATAGTTTTGGGGAGTTAGTTCCGTTTGAAGTCGAACTAGACACCAATGTCGTAGTGCCTGAATCATTGAATCCCGAGACGAATCGAAAACGAGGGAGACCACGAAGGCAAGATGGTGCGGTATTCATTGACTCTCCGGACGCCAAGAGAATGCGTAATAATACAGTTAAGAAAGTAGCTGCTTACGATGCGGTTGGAGATATAGAAATGGTGAATAGTAGAGGCGTGAAAGTAAACTTGGAGAATTTGGGGATGTTGGAGGATCCATACGGGCTCGAAATTAGGAGGAGGACCGAAGGACTGTCGACTAAAGATGAGTTGTTAGGGTTTTTGGGAGGTTTGAATGGAGAGTGGGGGACTAGTACAAAGAAGAGGAAGGTCGTCGATGCAAGCTATTTTGGAGATGCTTTGCCCAAAGGCTGGAAGCTGAGCCTCTCTATCAAGAAGAGATCAGACCTTGTTTGGTTATTCTGTCGTCGTTACATAAGGTTTGTTTTCTCCCCTTTTCTTTCATAGTTTCAGTTTTTATCATGTAGGTATAGTTTTTTCATTTCTATTCATGTTTTAACTTTGAATCTAATAGCTATATGCTTCTTGAATGTACTCTGATGATAAACAGCCCTAGTGGTATGCAATTTGAGTCGTTCAAGGAAGTATCTGTGTACTTGCTTTCCCTTCTCGGAGAAAAAAACTTGGATAAACCAACTCACACTCCAAGCAACAATCGTGATGATTTTGGATCAAAAGGAGCTTCTATGAATGTAAGTTGGTATCTGCAGTTAGTTTCTTTTTTCTTTTTTCCTCTGTTCTTTGTTTTCCTTGGTCCTTTTTCTTTCCCCTCTGTATCATTATATATTTATATTATAAACTTTTCTCAATTGCTTCTTTTAACTTTTTTTCTTTTCAATTATCCATAGCAGAAAGATGTTTCTGTTCGAGTAGATACAAGAAAAAGCAGGCCTATTGTATTAGCACTGTCAAGTAGAGACTTTAAGAAGGAAGTCAAATCCAACATTGTGGACCCCATTAATGTAAAAGTAGAAGAGTTTTTCAAGTGCCTCAAGTGCTTCATGATCTTTGAAGGAAAAGCTGATCTATTTGACCATCAGATGTTAGCCCACAAAACTGAAAGATCTCAACTTGATTCTGCAACTTCTGAATGGACTGTAGTAAAAGGTGGAATTTTTGAGTGTCAGTTTTGCAATACAACATTTAATAAAAGGAACCAGTATAATGAACATATTGGGACACATGAGACAAATGAAACCCAGACTTGTGAAGCATCAGAAGCTCCAACTGCAGAAAAGAGTGTTGACCCTGTATTGTTTACTGGAGTTCCTGACAATGTTGTAATGGAAACTGATAATGCACCTTTTGGTGATAAACTGACATCTGCTTCTCCTCAAAGTGATCATAAAATAATTTCTGCAACAGAATCAAAAGTCAATGAACATGTTCATGATCTTAACATTCTGGATAATGATAATAAGGGTGAACATGTTAACATGAATGAAGATGTTTCAGTTGAAGAATCTGGTGGTGAGATTAAAAAGGAAACTGTTGATGCATCTTTTGGTGATAAATTGATATCTGTTTCTCCTCAAATTGATCAAAAGATAAATTCTGGAACAGAATCAGAATTCAATGATCATGTTCATGATGAGCTTAACATTCTGGATCATGATAATCAGGGTGAACATGTTAACATGAATGAAGATGTTTCAGCTGAAGAATCTAGTGGTGAGATTGAAAAGGAAACTGATGATGCACCTTTTGATGATAAACTTATATCTGCTTCTCCTCAAAGTGATCATAAGATAATTTCTGGAACAAAATCAGAATCAGAATTCAATGATGATGTTCGTGACTTTAACATGAATGAAGATGTTTTAGTTGAAGAATCTGGTGGTGAGATTGAAAAGAAATGTCATGAAGGTGAAAATGAATTCTTTGAAAGAGACAAATCTCCTGAAGTTTCTGATTCTAAATCTGATTTCTCTTTAGGCCATGAAGCTTCTATTGATGAAAGCAATGGGAAGCTTGAAAGTTGTGTTGTAACAGTTGATTCCATTGATATTGTTGAGAAAGATATAGTTGGTATATCCAATGGTGAAGATGCACATGTTGATGAGAATCCAGAATGCATTCTTGAAAAAGGAATAAGTTCTGAAAACAGCCCTCTTCTTCAATCTACAAATGAATTATTAGACAGTATTGAGAAAGATAGTGTTGAGGTGCTCAATCTTGCAGATTCTGAAATTAGGGTTCAGCCATCATCAAATATCTGTGAAGAAAAGGGCTTTCAGGAAAACATCAATGATACACAACACCTTTGTAGTCCGTTTGATGAATTGACATCTGAAAAGGAGGAACTTATTAATGTGAATCGTGTGGCTGAAGTGAATAAGCTTTTTGATTCAGAAACCCTTTTTCTTGATTCTTCACACAACACAAGCCTGAAAGATTCTCCTCAAAAACTAGGGTTTGACTTTGAGGAAGATAGATTTTGTTATGGAATTGCCAATTCCAGAGTTGAAGATATCGGGAACAAGAGCAAGGGTGAGGAACCTGAGACACAGATGATTATGGAAGAATTTGAGCTTGAGAATGATGTAAACATCAACAATGTTTCTTCTTTAAATAGGTCAACAGAAGTCAACTTAGACGACTTCCAGATTCCTTCTTTGGGCAGCAGTCAAAACGACCTAAATCTTGAATTTTGTTCACTTGTCCCCACTGGAAACCAGCAAGAATTCAGCTTCCAAGATGATGATGTAACTGGTATTTACGAAAATGCCCATGAAGGGTCTGAAAGGGGACTGCTTGATCATTTCTCCATCACTGAAACCTCGGTTTCAGATGATATTTTTGGGAATAATTCTTCATATTCCACACCACTGGATGCGTTTAAATTCGATGAAGAAAGAGACATTGGTGGGGCTGGGATCCATGAGTTAAGTCTTAATTTTGGCAACTCCTCCTCACATGGTATTGGTCTGTATGAAAATACAGTCAATTTGAACCAGAAAAAAGATGATGTTCAAACCAATTTGACCATGGTTAACATCAACAATGAGATTGAAACTCAGGGTTTTGCTCATAATAATGCCAATATGGTTTATCCACAAGTTGTGGCTAATCAACAACAAAGTGGTAATGGAGTTTTTAGAGTTGATGAAAGGTATAATAACAATAATAATAATAATAATAATAACAATGGTTTTGGTTTTAATCTGAATGGGTTCAGATCATCATCATCAAGTAGTAGATCTGAACCTGTGGAATTCAGATTCCTAACAGGCAGATCATCTCAACATATCATGAATCCACATCATCATCATCATCTTCAAGGGGCTTCTTCTGGGGTTTTTCCATACAATAATAATAATAATAATAATAATAACACAGGGATTATTGGGATGGATCAAGGTTATGGTTCGGGGTTTTGGAGTGGAAAGAATGGAATGGGGGGTAGAAATGTAATTACAGGTGTATGTGCATGGTGTAGAAATGAATTTCATATGCAGCAGCCTGAAGTACAAGGACAAGGTGGTGGAATTGGTTCTTTATGCCCGAATTGCAGTGGCCAAGTCAACATGTTGTAGCTATCTGTGGTTTGACTAAGTCTAAGGTGACGTGTACATAGTCATGGATATTGTTAAAAGACTCTTGAAATATCATGAATCGGTAGTTATCTCTTTTGAAACTGAATGTTGAAAGAAAAAGCTTAATTATAAGTCGACTCTTTTCCTTTATTAGTATTATTGTCCTAATGGGAAAACATGAACCTTGATTATGAAATTAAGAAGCCTTTTAGATTTTTGTATAAAATATAGATAAATAAATAAATGAAAATAAATGCAGTATAACTTTATCGTGCATGGCGTTATGCTGATGTGGTTACTCATAACCCAAGTGAACGGTGAACAATCATGAGTGAAAAGTAAAATTGATATTTGATTATTCCACAACGACAAAAAAGAAACTTCTAACTTTTTTGATAAAAGGGTGTGATTTTCATGTTAACAATTTCGCAGCATATGAAAAACAATGTCACAGTATAGAAAGAATAATTCCGCAATATATAATTTTCTTTTTTAGTTGTTTAGTAAATGGTAAATCAAGGTAGATGAGCCATGATAAAACATGGTATAAGAAAATAATGGATATAATAAAATAAGAAAATAAACAATTCAATTATTTAATACATTAAAATTAGTTATTGTAACTAACAACCATAATAATCAAATAATTATTTCAAAAAATACAGCCGAATACATTTTTAATGTTAATATTATAACATTGATTCGCATCTACTCTTCTAAATAATTATTTTGTTAATATTAGATGTCTATGTAGTAGACTGACCAAGATTCCAAAATGTAAGCCTACCAAAAACGAAAAAAAGAAAAAAGAAAAAAGAAAAAAAATCCATTTTTCCAAGTGGGTAACAATATTATCATTCTCTCAAGACTCTGAAACGCAAAAAACCCCTCGTTTGATTCACACCAACACAACCCATTCGCTGTTTTTGGTTTCTTCGTTTACCTTTTTCCCATAAATTCAAAATCATAAAAGGTTTTCAATTCATACCCAAATTCATTTCAATCTCATAGCCTCAACATTACCCGTTGAGGCTCATTCTGTTCTTCAATCTTGAGGGTTTTTTTCTTTTCAATTGATTCTGTTTACCTGTGTATAAATATGTCGAAATCATCAAAACTCATGAGTCCAACAAGGATTTCTCAATTTGGGTTCGTTCTAATTGTGATTGTTGCTAAGCTAACATGCGCAGATGAGAACCCTAGGGTTTCTAATTCTATTTGTCATCCCAAATCGATTAACGATTCAATTTTTGGTTCCCAAGCTCCGGTTTGTCCTTTGAACGGGATTGATTATTCTTTCGGTGTTCTTGGCGTTATTGAGGTACGTACGCACACTTGAAAGCTCACATATTCACTTCTAGATTTATCATACAGCTGCTCTTTGATTTTACATAATAAAATTGGGGGTTTTCGGAATTTCAGGTGTATGAGTTAGCTTTCTGTATTTAATTGTTATGTATTAGAATGATCACATTGGTTAATGTATTCAATTTGATTTTCATCATTAGTTGATGGATTTCAATTACACGAAACTATGATGTTCATTTGAATGTTGGTTGCAAATCTTTATTTTCAGGGAGATGAAACGTCATTGCAAAAGGCATTAAGTATGGTTCATAAGAATGCTGGAAATTACGTTGTTGTCCTCTTCTATGCATCATGGTGCCCTTTCTCAAGAACATTTAGACCAACTTTATCCCAAATGTCTTCCTTGTATCCTTCCATAGCTCATTTTGCAATTGAGGAATCTGTCATAAGGCCAAGGTTACATTTTTACCCCTTGATTGCTTATTATTATTATTATTATTATTTTTTAATTTAAATATACGAATAACACCATAAAATTTGCATACAGCATACTCTCGAAATATGGTGTTCATGGGTTTCCTACTCTCTTTGTCTTGAACTCAACAATGCGTGTTCGTTATCATGGCTCAAGAACCCCTACTTCTCTTGTGGCTTTTTACACTAATGTTACAGGTAACTTCACTTTTTAATTAATTAATTTCTTATGGGATTTATGTTAAAAAAAGGAAAATGTCAGAAAAACATCCCATTATTTCAACCCATATGAATGATATTAAATTTCTGAATGTTTAAAACCTTGCATTATTTCATTCATACGAAAAAACCCCATAATATTAAATGTTTAGGAATGTCCGAAAAGCACACCCTATTATAGGCATCTTATTGAAAAGACGCAATATGGAGGTTTTAAAAGTCAAAGAATTTAATAGAGGTCTTTTTTTTTTCAATAAGATGCCTATAATTGGTTGTGCTTCTCAAATTTTCCCCTAACAAAGGGCTAATCACAAAAATAACCAAAAATGGAAAGTTAATATCACAAAATAGTTACATCCTCTCAACTTTTATCACAAAATAACCACATATTTTGTGAAATACCTTTTTTTAACCAAATTGTGTTTGCGGGTCCCACTCTATATTGACTTCCTTTTTTTTCTTAGACCTAATAAAAATGGTAAATTTACAAATAGATAATCATCATTTAACACTAATCTTATTTTATTTATTTATAGGTATTAAAGCCGAATCTGTTAATGCAACATCCCTTGGTGAAACAATACACGAACACACAAATCAAAACAACATCAACGAGCCAGAAAACTGCCCGTTTTCATGGGCAAAATCACCCGAAAACATGTTCAGACACGAAACATACTTAACATTAGCCACCATTTTTGTGGTTTTAAGGTTGTTTTACTTAGGTTATCCGTTTATCATCACATGTGCACATGTTTCTTGGAGAAGAAGGAATGTAAACATTCGGTTCAAAACATTGTGGGAGCACCCATTGGCTTACATGAATCGTGCAATACAGTTATTCACTTCATTGACTGAGCCTTGCAAGAGAAGCAACCTGCACGGAGCCATGAATGCAAAGGCTGCATGGGCTTCAAAGTCTTTAGCTTCGGTGTCTTTTGGGGAGGCGAGTACTAGCCGTGATGGGTCCGGAAGTTGAGGGCGATTTGGTAATTTCCTTTTGGGATGTAATTTGTTTCTTGATAAGGAAGTTTTATGTCTAATTGGGTTCTTTGTGAAATGTAGATTACAATTTGTTTGATAGAAAAAGAATTGTTGTGTACTTGTTGTTGGTTGTAAATGTGTATGAGACCAATTCACCTTTCGAAATCTGACTTTCATGCCCTTTCTTTCTTTCTGTGTTTAAATTAAAAATATTTAACGTGTAGTTTTGTTAATTGTGGTGTTGTGATAATGTAGATTGGAATAATCAGATGATTAAATATATTTACAAGGACGGCGAGAACCTTGGAATATCCATGGTGATATACAGTTCTTGTTCCATGACCAAAGAATGTTATTCAATAAACTAATTTTACTTCGATTTTGATATCAAAAAGGTTAAGATTCTTTAAAGCTAGTCATGACAAAGATAATCAAACTCAAAGAAACAAGTTACAAGTACATTCCACCGATGAACAAGATTCAAATGTTTTTGGTCCCTAACATCCATAACAAAAAGACGTGTGCGGTATGTGTGAGTGTCCGTATGACATGTATATACACATTTGTATTTGTGTGTACATTCACAGAACTGAGTTTCAGAAGAAAGATTTTGTTGTCAATCCGTGTTGTGAAAGAACAACCACAAATTAGCATCCGAAAAGATGCTATGTTGGTGTAGTTTTTTGTTATGGGTTTAACAAAAGAAGCTTTAATAATAAAGAAATTTTATATTGTTTTTTTAAAGAAACAAATCTGTTGCAGGTTAATGACAAGATTTTCTGACTGAATAGCAACATGTACGGATGTCATCGGTTTTGAAATCGAAAAAACCGAAACCAACCTTCATCATTTGGTGGACATATAACCTAACCGAATAGGAGGGTCCGGTAGTAATGGTACTGAGTTTTCTTTCCAAAACCGAAGATAACCAATTTTGAAAGTACATTGCAATTTTAGAGAATTGCTTTTAGTTGTTGCTTGCAATGGTTTTGGTAGGAGAAAGAAATATATTTGTATGGGTGTTAAGTGTGTGGTGTTGGAATGGTTTGGCTTCAGGTTTTGAAACGGTTTTACGCGCAGTTTCCGCCTACATTCATATTTTTGCATACGGAATAAGATGAAACAATAAAATTTAGTGAAGGAACATAAGAGGGGTATTTTGGTCATTTTAATGACTTATGTCCATGTTATATAGGTGTTGTTTGAGAGTGTTGCTCTAAAGAAAAAGAACTAGAAGAAGATTAGCTAGCCTACGTGTGATTGAGGTGAGTACGTGTTGACATTTTTCCCACTTTGAAGTATATGGAAAAATGATTTTATGATAATGAAATGCAATGCTTTGATATATGAAATATTTTGAAAAGAAAATGTTATATGTTTTTGGAAAGAATTGTTTTGAAAGAACTCCTTGAAGGAAATAATGTTTTTGAAAGAAATGAAGTTTTGGAAGAACGAAGGTTTTGTTAACATGTTTGAAATATTTTGAAGTATAGATGCTTTACTTTCGAAATGAGTATTTTGATACTAATGTATGAACTATGTAACACATGGAAAGTAATGAAAAGAGCGAAAATAAATAAAAAGAATGGAAAGAAACAGAAAGTAATGAATATAATGGAAAATAATGAAAAGAATGGAAATAAATGTGAAGTAATGAATAGAATGGAAAGAAATGGAAAATAATGAAAAGAATATATATTGCTCGCACCATGATGTCCCCGTAACGTGATATAGAGGAATCTATCAGGGTGACACCTCCCCTTCGTGAGATAGATGTCCTAATGGAAATAATGTTGTGGTGGATTGATTTGTTCTTTCCACTTTGGTATAGACTTGGGGATATTGCTAGGTCCTAAGTATAAAAATGACAACAGTTTACACCGAAATTAGCCCTTAATGAAAGAAGGAATGGAAGGTGAAAAGTAATAACTTTTAAAATATGTTATGAGTAATGAAATGTTTTGATATGGAATAGAATGTGGAAAAATGTCTATTTAAAAATATGTTTTACAAAAATGAAATGTTTTTCATATGAAACGGAATGTGAAAATGCCTATTTGAAATATGTTTTGCAAATATGAAATGTTTTAATGAAAATGTGATGTAGATTATGGGTCACAAACCCGCGTAGCTTACGAGACATTATTGTCTTATGTATCTCTTTTAATCAGTGGCGGATCCTTTAAGGGGCCAGGGGAGGCCATGACCCCTCTGTTTTTCACCAGATCTATGTTGTTTACCATAGATGTTGCAGAGGAAGGATCCTATAATGGTTGTGATGAAGGCAACTACCCAACGAAAAAAGGGTGGGGATGTATATTTGTTGGGGAATCATTTCTACTGAATAATCAAGATGTAAAGATGCAAATGATGAAATGGAGACAAGATTGAAACAAGATCACTTCCTCCCTTCAACCACCACCGATTCCATATTGTACTCTCTATATCTCTTTCTATTTCTCTAACTTTCCCTTGCAAACGCCAAGTTTTTACATTTATGGTTATGTATTAGGTGTTTATTTATTTATTTATTTTTAAATTTGTTGATTTGATCTATTTATTACTTGAGAAAATTGTACATTCAGTCATTTGTACCACAATTTAACGTTGTCGGAATTGAACATGTAGAGTTGCACATGAAGTGTTTGTGAAAAGTCATCACTGAAGTTTATTTGTGAAAATGAGTTTTGATGAACATATCCATAATTTAAGCTGCAATTTTTCTATAAGTTTAGTATTTATGTACAACAATATATGTACACATCATACACATGTATAGTTGTGTGTATATGTATGTATACGTATATACTCGTTCAAAAAAAATGTATATGTATATACATATAAACATGAACGGACGAAGATACAAACAAGATACAACTATAACCTCATTTTACTATGAACTTATTACTTGATATATTTTGTCATACTCACATGCTTTTATTTTAGTGGTTAGGTATTTTAGAAGTGAATTACTGGTGATGCTTTATATGTGAATAGATGTAGTGTATATTGTAACTATGACTCATAAATTTACAATTTATGATCATTCGAAAAGTTTTATTTAACAAAGTTTTTGGTTTTGGCCCCCAGTTTTATTATTTGTGTTTCGCCCCTGCTTTTAATGTCATATATCTTAGGTTATAGTTAATGAGAGAGGATGATATATGAAAGTTAAAAGTCCAAAGATAGAGAATGGAGTGAAACTTCTTAAGTTCCTTATTTATTGTATTGATGTAATTCTCAATTGCTTGTTATGGTTTGTATGATGCTTAATACCAATATTTGTAAATATTTTTGTGGGACTGGTTTTTCTTAAATGTGGTTTATTACCCAAAAAGATTTTAAAACCATAGTATTTTAAAGTTTGAATTTTTTTGGGTGTTACGGTTCATATAAGATGTACTTAGTCGGTCCAAAACAGTTAGAAATTTGTTTAAAAAATAAATATTAACAATTGTACAATACTATTATGATCTTCCCACAAACGACTCACTTATGATGGGAATCTATTTACCTGGATGATATAGGATGATTGTTCGACTAGGATGGCGAATTAAACAACCTGTTTATTAGTCAAATTGTTATATTTAATACAATAACATATACAAAAACTTAAAGTATACAAAAATTTAAAGTAGGTTGTTATTACAAGTAGAAAATACATAAATAAAATGGCAATTAAAAAAACCAAAAATCCTTGATTTGATGTTAACATGACGAGTTATTTTTCTCTTTGTCTGTCTCTTTCACAAGCAAATCTCTTCACTGAATACCAAAAAACAAGAACTCATTCGGCGATTTGTACACAGAGCCATTCAAATAAACTCAATCACTCGATCAAGTTCACTCACTACCTTCCATTTTAATGGCCGGCTTCATTATTCTACCAATCTTTTGGAAACCATATCTGGCGCGAAATCGAACTCAATTCAACTATATATAAACACCACATTACAACAAAATCCATATCACTCTGCATTTTCTAGCTTCAGCTCATCAATGGCGGAATCAATTTCAACAGCATATACATTTTCACCCAAACACACTCCACTCAGGAGCACATTACCAGTTGCTCCAGAGCAACCAAAGATCAAACAAACCCAGAAAAGTTTCCTCAATAATGTTATTGTTCTTCCACCTTACTGTCAAAAGGTAGTGAATTTTTTTAGGGTTTTTACCCGTTTTCGTCATGAACTCGAGAGTGCTGATAATTGATCGTTTCTTTTAACAAAACCCAGATTATCGCAGAGCTTCTTGGGACATATATCTTGATATTTGCAGGGTGTGGATCTGCACTTGTTGATAGAGATCAATCTTTAACAATTTTGGGGATTGCTATGGTGTGGGGTTTATCTTTAATGGCTCTGATATATACACTTGGGCATATTTCTGGTGCTCATTTCAATCCTGCTGTGTCTATCGCTTTTGCGATTACAGGAAGATTGCCTCTGATATATGTAAGAACCCTAAATTTCGCACTCAAATTTCAATTATCATGTGCTATTTTGATCTGGGATTTTGTTGTTGTTGTAGTTGCCGATGTATGTGGTGTCTCAACTTTTAGGTTCTGTGGTTGCATGTCTCACTTTGAAAATTCTGTTCAATCATCAAAACGACACTCTGCCAACTTTAACTCGGTATTCAAATCCCACAACAGATTTAGAAGCTTTCTTGTGGGAATTCATCATCACTTTTGTGTTGATGTTCGCCATTAATGGTGCTGCAACTGATGATCGATCAGTATGTTCTATCTTTTCTATCTGATTTTAGTTTCTTTACTCTCAAATGTGTTGATTTTAATCTTGAGACGATGGATTATGTAGAGCAAGGAGCTTGCAGGGGTTGCGATTGGAGGAACACTGATGTTCAATGTCATAATTGCAGGGTAAGAACTAAGAAGGCGATACCATTTTCATGCAATGGTTTTAATTTTTAATTTTTTTTTGGGGTTCAACTTTTTTATGAATTTTATGTTTTTTGTTTTGCACTTTTTCAAAAGCTTTTTTTTTCGATTAATTAAACATTAAATCTAATATATTTAAAATGTTTCATAAATTCCTACTCTAGCTTATCAACTTTTAATCCCAACCATATTTTATATTGATGACACGTACATAGTTATAAAGATAAAAGACAAAAAAGAATATTAAAGTATATGATAGATTTTTTAATATTTGAAAATGGTTTCATTTTCATCATCTTGACAAGTGTTTTTATAAGATACTGTTTTTCATACATAAAATCCATTTTCATTTGAGAAAAATATAAATGAGGCTATTTTATTATCCACTTTTCAAGATTTAACCCAAAATTAGCTACTAGACCAAAATAACTATGATGTTTTGCATGTTTGTGAAAATCTCTTAAACATTACCGTTTAGATGATTTTCACAAATGACATTTGCGAAAATCTCAATCATCAAAAAATGAGTCCGAAAACTAGATTTGAAAAAAAAGGCAAATATCATTTGCAAAAATTCAGGTTTTACCTATGAAAATTGACCATCATCTATGAAACTTTATTTTAGATCATCTCTTTTTGAAGTTTTTTGTATTAAAAATAATCAAAAATTATTTCCACAACGAAGAAAGCTTAATTTTGTAGTTCATTCTATTAAAATAAAAAAAATTCTCACATCTACAAAATCAACATATGAGATATCCTATGAAATATGATAAGAAACCTCTTGTTTTATCGTAGGTCAAACTACAACATCAAGTTTTTGGGTGTAAAATGGTTTTTGAAGATTTTTAATTCAAAATTTTTCCACATGATATTTGATTTTTGCAAATAAAACCTGGATTTTCGCAGATGATATCTGCGAACTTTTTTTCAAAACTATTTTTGGGACCCATTTTTTATCAAATGACTAAGATTTTCGCAGATATTGCCTACAAAAATCCTGAAAATGATGTTATTTCACAGATATTCACAATGACAAGATTTTCCTAGAAGCGATTTGTAAAAAAAAAAAAAAAAAAACATGACTATTTTGATCCAGTAGCTAAATTTTGCTTAAATCTTGAAAAATGGTAAATAGGATTAAATGTTACAGAAAAATAACAAAGATTTATATTTTATAAAATGATTAAATGTTACTGAAATGAGAACATGAAGTGTAAAACTAAAATAACACAAAAAAGTCTTCACTTAAAGCTATAGGAAAAGAAACTGATGTCCAATTTCATTTTTCACAAATCACCATTTCGTTAAACAACGATTTTTTTTTTTTATTATGAACAGAAGAAAAATGAATATTTCGTTATCCATTTAATAGATTAATCTAATAAAATCTCTCCAGTAAAGATGCTTTTTCTAAGTTCATTTTTTATTGCAGGCCAATCACGGGAGCTTCCATGAACCCTGCAAGAAGCATAGGGCCCGCTGTCGTAGCCAACGATTACAAAAACCTGTGGATTTACATCGTTGCCCCTATCCTAGGATCCATAACCTCAACCATCATATACACTCTTCTCCGACAACCAAATCAAGAAAATCAAGACATCGAAGTCGAAAGCACCAAAAACATTTACAACAATATTTATTCACAATCCATGGTGTAAAAGTAAATGTTTTGTTATAGTGATCATGATATGATCAATCACCCCCACACATTGCATTGATAGATTGTACGCTACAGTACAACAACAATTCCATGAATATAATATTAAAAAAAAAAAAAAAAAATCTGGGTTTCTAAAGCACTCCAGAATTCTTATGTCTAAAACACTTTTTTTCTTTATAGTCATAGATATAAACAGCACATGAATCATAAATGGAAAAACTATCTTTCCACATCTTTCAGCTCCTAACTTCTCAGATTACCTGTTTATTAACACCACAATACAACATTATTAAACTAAGAGTAAATTACAGGAATGGTCCCTGTGGTTTAGAGTAATTTACGTATTTGATCCCAAAGATTTAAATAATGAATGAAATATGATCCAAATAAATTTACCCGGTTTGAGAAAGTTGTCTCCAGTTGATTACTTGATGCGACTGTGGATGCCTCTGCAAATAAGAAGAAGTATCTGAATTTCCAGGCGACCACACAGGCACCATAACTCCATCTCTTTCCCGCCTAAAACTTGTCCCACTTGAAGATTCCGCCGGTGAATGTGAACCACCACCACCTCCATTAATGTTCCTTAGATCTATCTGGTTATTAAACTGTGGAATCACCGATTGAATTCCTTCTCTTCCCGATTCCAGATTCATATCATCATCATCGGGAACTTCAGCTCTCCTATCATCGTGTCCGCCGTTTCTATGATCTGTGGACGATTCTTCCTCCTCTTCTTCTTCTTGTTCTGTTCCTCTAAACAAAGATGTAGTCACAGTCAAACTAGGTACCATTTGATCTTCGTAATGGCGGATTGTGGTTGTTACACGGTTCCCGAGGTTATCCTGTTCCGTTTCCATTTGCATGTCTTGTGGGAAAGCAATCGGAGTATCATCGGTGGAATCACCTAGTCCTTCTTCGATTCCGTTTTCAAGAACAGCTCTGGAATTGGCTTCGTGTTGCCACATTTGTGTAAGTGCTTGTTGTAATCGAGTTTGTGCTGTATCGATTTTCACAATCGGAAGAGGGTAATTGGATCCGAGCTCAATTCCGGCAGCTTGAAGCACGAATTCCGGTGCGTTCCATGGGTGGTGGATCCATTCAGTCGGTAGTCTAGAAAGCTCCGGCAGCCATCTTCTTACGTATTCACCATTTGGGTCAAATTTATACCCCTCGATCTGTGATAAAACATACAAAAAATTTCAACAATTTGATTCAAACAATTTAAACAAGTGAAATTAACGTCAAACCTGGGGATTGTCGATGCGTTCAAGCTCATGACTATCAGGTAGACTACCGGAGATATATTGCCAGCCGAGAGCATCACTTTCAAGATCTGCATCTAACAAAGTATCCCAGAAATATTTCATCCCCCATCTCCATGGAAGCTGTAAAACCTTGACAAAAAAACTCGAAACCACAACCCTAATTCGATCATGAAGCCAACCAGTAGCCCAAAGTTCTCGCATCCCCGCATCAACCAAAGGGTACCCTGTTCTACCTTGTCTCCATACCTTAAAATACCCTTCATCAATCACCCAAGGGAAAAACTTCAAATGCCCTAAAAGCGGTCTTTCGTGACTGTAGGGATGGTTAAAGCTCATGTACCTTGAGTATTCACGAAGACCGATTGATTTGAGGAACAGATTAACGCTTTCTTCACCGGATTTGTTACCTTCGTTTGCCCAGAGGATTTGTTTGATTCGAGCTTGGTGGAAGACTTTTCTGACGCTAACTTCACCGAAATGGAGGTGGGGGGAAAGGAAGGAAGTGGTGGCGCTATCGGCTTTCCTCCGGTTAATGGAGTAATGTAGTAATGGCCCGTTGATGAAAGCTGTTAGGGCTTTGTTTCCATTGCTCCACCCCGGCGTCCATGCTCGAGATAGAAGTGCATTGCTTCCTTTCTCTGATTCGTTTTCGAAAACTAACGTGTCTGAAGGGCATTTAGACACGTCACCTGAACAAACATTCAAAACTATTAAGCATCTTATTTTACATTTACCTCAATAAGAAAAAATATGGACAAACACAAAATATATTTATTATTTAATAGTTTTAGCCGTTTAATTGTTTACAGTAGTTGTTAGGTAGATCAAGTAATAAGGACTCTAAATCTAATAAAAAAATCATTGGTACGAATAATCTAAAAAAGATGTTTACCAATGTGTTTGACTACAAAGAAGTTGAAAGTGTATATGACTTCAACTAGACTTCTAGGTATTTGAAGAGAAGGTGTGGACCACAGAAAGATGGATGTTACAGAGTTCTAATTTGGATGGTAAACATATTTTGGGGGTGTTTGACATTGTTTTTTAGCTTAAAAAAGTTCTTTTTAACAAAATGACTTTTTGTCTTATAATGTTTTAAAATATGTTTTGATTAACTTTTGAATGAGCGAATGCTAAAAAACCAAAAGTTACATATTCCTAACTTTTAAAATCATTTATTTTTCTTCTTAGTAAAAACTCATTCTAAAGGACTTTTAGAATTGCCAAACATATTTTCAAACTTTTAGCTTTTTGAAAAAGCCAAAAGTTCAAAAAATCATTTTGAAAAGTAATTCCAAACACCCTTTTATTCATTAGCTTCCAAGTGATAGATTATTAAGTTGTGGTGACTGATTCATCATTTTTCTCTATAACAGTTAGGTAGACCAAGCAATAAAATCATGCTCTCGAATTTCGGCACAAGCTAGATTTGTCAAAATTTTTGTTGTGGGACAACGTCCAAGAAACAAATCTTTTATGGGCTAGTTCCTATATCAAAATCACCTTCAGATTTCGTCATGGGTAAGATTTGTCCGAGTTTTCGGATTGGTCTTATTGACAATTTTAGGTCAAAAAAACATATATATCCCCTAAATTCATGTTACCTAATGTTTCAAAAAGTCATTCAGCAAAAACCTCTCTCTCATAGCATGAACATAGCCGATCATCTTAATTGTGTGAACTATATAAATTATTTGTCTTTCATTTTTTTTTTTTTTTTTTGCATTACTACAATGTTTATCAACTTACTCAAATATTTAAAAACTAACATGAAATAGTTAAAAAATTAACAGTAGTCATTAAACTATTATATTTTTAAACATTTAAAAAATCTTTTTCCTTTGGGTTTTGAAAAATGTTAAATATATAATGTATTTTCATCATTTTACCACTGAAACTTTTATTCATTTATAATTATTATCCTAAGAAATAATAGTTCAAAGACTAAATCAAAAACTATAGAAAATAAGTTTTGTTTTCCTAGATTCCAAACTTTTCCATAACCACAAAATTTGATTTAAAAAAAAAAAAGATACTGGGTTCATACTTTAGAAAATGGTTAAACCGAAAAAGAAACGACAGAAGTCAAAGTGCCACTTTGTAACTTTGCCCATTTTCGGACCGGGGGTCGAGCAACTCATAAATGTTTTGAAAAATGTTATAATAATAATAATAATAATAATAATAATAATAAAACATAATTTTACCATTTTATTGATTTATTCACTAATCTTATAGAGAATTTCTATATCGTGCCCCCATGTGAATATAATAGTGTTTGTGTATCCCTATTATGTGACCATTTAGTGAATGAGGAGATACATATAATAGCATCCATCTTATATCTAGTTATTATATTTTGACATTTTCCAAAACTATTTAATTGAATTCTTTTTGTTCTTTTCCTTAAACAGTAAAAAAAGTATAACCAATCTTATATATAATATTTAGTGTCTAAATCAATATGGAAATAAAAGTTCGGTAGCTATACCAATAAAATGATGATCATACAGTGTATTTGTCCTATATTTTGGCATTTTCGAAAACTAGGTAATTGAATTTTTTTTGTTTTTTTCTTAAACAGTTTCGAAAAAGTATAATAAATCTTATATATAGTTATTATAATAATATTAGTGGCCAAATCAATATGGAAATAAAAGGAGCTATATCAATAAAATCATGATCACACGGTGTATATGTGTATATGTCCTATATTTTGGCATTTTCCAAAACTAGGTAATTGATTTTTTTTGTCTATCTGTTTTTTTCTTAAACAGTTACAAAAAAAGTATAACCGTTTTAAGTTGGGTGACTAAATTGACAAAATAACAAATGGTTTTCTATATTTTATCCATTTTCTATGTCTAAGTTAGCAATTATTCACAACTTTTTGCAAATATGATTATTTTGATTCTAAATAATCATATAATCATAATCCACTTGAAGTTGCAATAATAAGTTTAAGCACACATCTAGACACCAAGGACCATTGATTAGTTTTCTTTCCAAATTTACTCCATATCCAACATACAAAACAAAACAAAAAACTAAAAATTGTAGATAAATATATGCCCTAAAATCCAAATAATGAAAGAAAATAACCTGAGATTATTCTTTTAGGTGGAAGCTGAGGAGGCTCAGGATCATAAGGCATGCTAAGACACCTTTCCCAAAACGCTGCAAATGTAGTAAAAGGTCGACCTTCATCATCAAGAACTTCCCATGGTTCATATAACAAATCCGCATTAAATGAACGCACTATAATCCCATTTTCACTCAAAATCTCCTTCGCTCTATGATCCCTAACCAGAGATAATGGATCTACAACACATCAAAACACCAAATTAAGCTTATTTCATACCAAGATCTAAATCAAAAGTGCATAAATTGAACGAATAAAAGAAGGTAGAGAGACTAACCATATAAGTGGTTAAAAAAGAGCTGTGTAGCACCAGTGGATTTAATGACATCAAGAAGAGAAGAAACACTATCGGAAGATCGTTTTGTGATAAGAGAAGTTCCAAGATTCTTCAAAGATGAATCAAGCAAAGATAAACTCTGTTTAAGCCACCATCTTGATACCCTTCCTGGGTAATAATGACCTTCTTCTTCGGGTGCCCATATGAACACTGGTATCACTTTACCTGATCTTACACCAGCAGCTAAAGCAGGGTTATCTTCTACCCTCAGATCTCTCCTAAACCATACGATACTACACCCACCTGTCATCCCCTCAACAGATAAGATCCTAATATAAAATTTCGAAGCTTTTTATCTCAAAAACCCGAAACCCAATTCGCTTGTGGCTATGGAGTTCTCATGCTTTTTCTTTCAAGAAACTAAAATCCCATTTCAATTGACTGAATATGAATTCTACCTGAATCGCAATTCACTTAACAACTTTTTATCGAGAAACCCAAATCCCAATTCGGTTCCAGAAACCCGGATACCAGTTCGATTAAATTTGGCTTCTCTCTTAAATACCCAAATCTGAACTCTCTTTGGACTTTGAAAGACGCTTTAATATGGACAAGTGGTTCTATTTCTTTGGAGAACAAAAAGGGTGGTTCACTAGTTACTCTTATCTCCAGCGTCTTTTTTTGTCACTCAGGGGTCGCTCATGTGATAGAGAATCATTTTAGGGGCAAAAGCATTAAAAAGCTGGGAACTTTGCTCCCATTCAATGGGTATTTCAAGAATCTAATGAACACTATTGATATCCGAATAATTGAGGTTTTAATGAAATACAAAACATCCAAAGCTGATTTAGAAAAGGAAAGAAAGGAGATTGGTTTCACAGAATGGGGTCAGAATAGGCAATTTGCAGCCACAAAGCTTGTGTAGTCTCTTTTTTTCTTTCTTGGATTTTATCTTTCATGGTTCTTATCTTTAAACTAGAGAACAAAACCTCCTTTTCTTTGCCAGAGTGGAATATCTTTTTACATGATCCATTAATTTTTTTATACATCTTCAATGATTTTTTTGGTCTTTAACTCTCACATCATAATCTATCTATAATTTAGAATATAATAAAAAGGGGTAATCAATAATCAACATAGTCGACCAAAATGGGTGGTGTCTTGTTACCGTTCGATCATACTTTCAATATTAAAAAAAGGAAAATATCAATCGTTTTTTTATAAAACACAGAATTGGTAAAGAATAATCCCCACTGTATGTTAGAAATAAGGATTCACAATAACAATAATGTTGGGATCTGATTATATCATTTTCTAGAATTTGTAATTCGTCCCTTATAACCTGAGTTATGTAAATTCCGAAGTGGGATAATCCAAGAAATCTGATTTGGATTACGAACCTAATCCAAACCTTAAACACATACTACCTTGTGATGTCATATGTTCTTGAGATAGAAAGATTGATAATGATCAATTTCATATGTATATATGTTCAACCATTTTCATGAATAATTACCTTGCATTTATACAAGGAGAGAAAATTGGTCAAGTGTTGGTTACACTAAATTGGACCCAAAAGGATAGTTTTAGCACATAAACGAAGATTACATCACCATGATGTCATCGGTGGGTTTTGTAACGTCTTGAAAATACTAGTAAAATTTTCATTTTTAAACCATAAAAAACCCATACAATCGTTTATTTCAAAGTCCACCAAAGTATACTGTAGTTCTCAACATCATAGTAAATCAAAATAGATAATGCGGAAATCAACTCCAACGGATGTAATGTGATCAGGTTGGGCCTTTTCCTTTTGAACCTGAAGTACTTGAAACATTTAAACATAAAACCATAAGCACAAAGCTTAGTGAGTTCCTCAAAATACCACATACCATACATAGCATCGGATATCGCCCACACAACTAATAGGCCCCACCCTCATACTAGGCCCCCGCCTCATACTGGTCCCCGCCCATATAACAGGCCCCATCCAACAAGCATGCAAGAGTCACAAAGACAATCTAGCACATACGGAAAAGTAAAGTGAGAAACTCATCTCGCTCTCGAAATTGGATATCTCATAGATCATATAGTTGTGAAACCAGTACCGCAACCTACCTAACGAAACACCCAATTGTCAGACCTCAGTTTACACTATAAAACTAACAATTTGACCCAAAGTCAACGATTAATGGTCTCCACACCATGGAAAACATAGCTACGTCATGGCTAGCCAACTTAGTCATGATTAAATCCGCTACCATGTCGTGATAGGCATGCCACCACATCGTGGCAAAGTCTAGACAAAACAGTCATGGAGAATTGTAGCGCCCGCAGATTCGGACTAGTCAATTTAGAGACGATAAGCGTCAAAAATGGCTTTTTGATAGAGGATTATTCAGAATAAATAATCTTAACTAAGTTGTATTATATGTCACAAGGTTTTCGTACATATAAAGAACGCTGAAATCCGAGTTATAACGAAGAAGTTATGATCTGTCGAAGTTTCGCGACAAAACCGACACGACACCGGGAATCGTAAAAAGTGAGTTTATGATAAATTACTTTTTAGCCTTATGGGTCTAAATAAAAGTTGTAGAGTATGTCTCCACCTACGCGTGGACATAAAGAACGTCAAAAACAGAGATCGTATGCAAAAGTTATGACCTTCCGAAAATGTAGTTGCCTGAGAGCATGACACGTGTCAGAAACCCTAATCTGACTGGACTCACGACGTGAGCATAGAAATTCATGGCATGAGGAGTCAAAAAATCACGACGTGAACATGATTTCTCACGACGTGAGGAGTCAAACAGACACTAATCGAGCGTAGAAAACACTTGGGAAGTCTACGGGATGACTCTTGAAAGCTTACGGCGTGAGCTTATCATTCTCACGACGTGAGAAGTCGTCCGGACACGTTTCAGAGCTATAAATGCAAGTGGTAAGTCTACGGGGTGATCAGGCATGGCTCACGACATGAGCATGTGTGGCTCACGACGTGAGAGAGCCAAAATCAGCCTATAAATAGCAATCGAGACCCATTCTTTCATTACACCTTCTACTTTCATTTTCTCTCATTTCCGAAGGCCGTTTCTGCTTCCCGAGCCCGACGACCATGAACCGCTGACCGTTTCTAGATAGATTCTATTAAAGCACGCTACAAGTGAGTGCATAGTTACTTTCATCTTACACATAGATATGAAGTATTTAATATAAATTACGTGCAATGTGTGCATATTATTTGTGTTCTTGATATCTATGATGGATGAACAATTTTATACATGTTTTAAACGATTTAAACTGTACATGCATTTTATATCTACAAATATGTTGGGTAAAACATGAGTAGATGAATTAGATGACGTGTAATGAAATAAAAATTGATGAGAGATCTCAATGTTCAAGATGATCTAGTCATCTAGCAGAGTATAGACAACGACCACAAACTATTCTAGATAGTTCAGTGGAACGTTAGCAGGCTCGTAACCTGTAGGTGTTTTTGAACTATGTGTTCATTTGGTATTTTTGAACTGTGTGTTCATTAGGTGTTTTTGAACTATGTGTTCATTAGGTATTTTTAAACTATGTGTTCATTCGTTATTTTTGAACTATGTGTTCATTAGTTATTTTTGAACTATATGTGTGACATCCCCATTTTTACGGCCAGAAAAGACCGATTTTGTTTATGCTTTATAAAAATTAGAGTATCTCTTTTAATAAAAAAGGTTGCGGAATTTGTTCCCAGAAAAACATGATAATCGGTTATCAAAGCATTTCTAAAGAAATATATTTTTATTCACTTTTAAAACATTTGGGATGTCATTGTCAATATAGAAACATAAGCATAAACAGAACTTACATTCATTTACACTAGTGATCTACATCTCTTTTAAATCTCTCAGTGTAATGTGACTTCATATCAACACTTGTGATATAAATAAATTGAGTGGGTCAGATTGGGAAACCTGGTGAGTACATAGGGTTTTCAACCAATAATAATATAATTATTATGTTTAAACAATCAAACAATCAACCAAATTACCCATCCCCATTATCTTCTTTATTCTTAAGGATCTACCCTAAGAATCAGCTATTTCTCATTCATTCATTCCTAAGGATCATCCTAAGGAAACAACATGAAGTCCATTGTTGCCACGGTTTACACAACGGGCACTAAGTCTGCATAGTCGCCAGGGCTTAGGCACTAAGTCTATATAGTCGCCAGGGTTTAGGCGCTAAGTCTGCATAGTCGCCAGGGTTTAGGCATCAAGTCTGCATGATCACCAAGGTTTAGGTATCAAGTATGCATGATCACCACGGTTTAGGCATCAAGTCTGCATGATCACCAAGGTTTAGGCACCAAGTCTGCATGGACGCCATGGTTTAGAGTACACTGGGTGAACACATCGTTCACAACACGTACAGGTTGCGAGCCTGCTAGTGTTCCACTGGACTGTCTAGAATAGTCCGTGGTTGTCATCCATACTCTGCTGAATGACGGGGCCATCATTTGGGAAAGGCTTCTCACATTGTCCACCTCTCACCCTCACCTCGTGGTCTATAACACCTCTCAACTCATCATCCAACTCATATTCCATTTATTACATATACCCATGTTTTACCCCAACATTATCGTAGATATAAAATACATATACAGTTTAAATCATTTAAAATATGTATAAAATCGTTCATCTAGCATAGACAGCAAGTACTCAGATAATATGCACACATAGCACGTAACTTATATAAAATACTTCATATCTATGTGTAAGATGAAAGTAACTATGCACTCACCTGGTAAGGTGGTGACTCAGCACTCGGAAAACACTTCGTTACTTCTTAAAACAATTTTTCCTTGACCAAAACCTAGTATTAATACCACTATAGCTTAGTTTTAACATTAATCGCGACTAATTAATAGTCTAGCTATTATTACTATTATATAAGCGTTAAATAACACTCAATATAACTCATAATAATATCCCAAATAATTATTTTAAGGTCCTAATAATGTTACTATAATTAAATAAAAGCTATATTAAATAGTATAGACGTAACTCACTTACAGCGGGTTTTTATTAAAAACCGGGCTTCGCTGGAGCAGCGTTTCCGAGCCGAAAGCTTTTCTTCTCGGAGCCGTCGGGCGCTCCGAGGCTTTCTTCTCGTGATAGGGAGGTTCCCTAGACTTGGGAGGGGTTTAGGGAGGTTAGAGAGAAGTTAGAGAGAGAAAGAAAGGTTTGAAGGTGTGAGGAAATAATGAAGAGTTCATCTCTTATTAATAGGAAGTGTATAGTAAAGTAGTCACCAAGCTTCGTCCGTAACTTTTGCATACGAGCTCCGTTTTTGTCTGTCTTTTTACCGTTGAGTTCCTATTAATGAGATCTTCAACTTTCATTTAGACCTCGTTAGCTAATTCTCATTCTATCTCGGATTTACAAAACTGTATCGAATTCGCCGCGCTCGAAAAGTAGAGACTAAGCTTCGTCCATAACTTTCGCATACGAGCTCCGTTTTTGTCTGTCTTTTTACCGTTGAGTTCCTATTAATGAGATCTTCAACTCTCATTTAGACCTCGTTGGCTAATTCTCATTCTATCTCGGATTTACAAAACTGTATCGAATTCGCCGCGCTCGAAAAGTAGGGACTAAGCTTCGTCCATATCTTTTGCATACGAGCTCTATTATCGATGTTCTTTATATCTACGTGTTGGTATTTACAAGTACTACAACTTTCATTTAGATCCTGTCGGCTAAAAATCGACCGATCTAAAATTCAGATTTCGGGCTGTGCACTACTATGCTGAATCTTAGAAAAATCATAACTTCCTCATACGAAGTCAGATTTGGGCGTTCTTTTTATCGATGTTCTTAGTTTAACATATTTTACGACTTTCGTTTAGAGTGCTAAGGCTAAATCTCACTCTATCGTAAATTCACTATTTACGCTTCCCGGCGTCGTGCCGGTTCCGTCGCGAAACTTCGACGGGTCATAACTTCTTCGTTATAACTCGGATTTCGGCGCTCTTTATATGTACGGAAACCTTGTAACATATACTACAACTTGGTTAAGATTATTTATTCTAAATAATCTTTTGCCGAAAAGTCGTTTTCGACCCCTATTATCCCTAAATTGACTAGCCCGGATCTACGGGCGTTACAATATGTTCATTAGGTATTATTGAACAAGTGTTCATTAGATATTTTTGAACTGAGTGTTCAATAGGTGTCTTTGAACTACGTGTTCACCAGATGTACTCTAAATATTCTGGCAGCTGCGCCTAAAGGATAATATTAGCACATGTGCCTAATAGAGAACATCATAATCCTGGCAGTTGTGCCTAAAGGATAATATCAGCAGTTATGCCTAATAGAGAATGTCATAATCCTGGCAGCTGTGCCTATATGATTATATCAACAGTTGTGCCTAATAGATAACATTGACAGTTATGTCATAGACAACGATGTACTTCGTGCCTATTCCTTAGGAATGAGTGGTAGATAATTCTTAGAGTAAATCCTTATGAAATAAAGAAGATAATGGGGATGGGTAATTGGGTTGATTGTTTGATGATTAAACGTAATTAGGGGTGCAAACGAGCCGAGCCGAGCCCGAGCCTGGTCAGGCTCGGCTCGGTCTCGTTTAAGTTATACGAGGCTCGAGCTCGAGCTCGGCTTGATTCGAGCTTCTTGTATCAAGCTCGGCTCGAGCTCGTAAATAATTATACAAGTTCGACTCGGGCTCGAGCTTGGCTCGTTTTTTGTCTGATGTGCCTAAATAAGCTTAAGCTCGGCTCGAGCTCGTTAAGAAACTCGTTTACTAATACCATAAATCCTTAATCCCCAAATATGTTTTTATTTTAATATATAAAAATTATAATAAAGTATTCTATATAAAGGCTCGTTTAGGCTCGCGAGCCTAATCAAGCTTAGTGACATAGGCACGAGCTGGAGCTCGTTTAATAAATGAGCTTAATTTTAAGCTCGAGCTCGGATTTGGATCGTTTAAAATCGGTTTTGAGTCAAACTTTTAACGATCTGATCCCAAATAGCTCACGAGTAACTTGGCTCGTTTGCACCCCTAAACGTAATAATTATATTATTGTGGGTTGAAAACCCTATGTACTCACCAGGTTTCCCAACCTGACCCACTCAGTCTATTTGTATCACAGGTATTAATACAAAGCTACTTTACACTGAGAGATTTAAAGGAGATGTAGATCACTAGTGTAAATAAATGTAAGGTCTGTTTATGCTTATGTTTCAGTATTGACGTTGACATCCCAAAGTTTTAATATGAACAAAATACATTTCTTCGGAAATGCTTTGATAATATATTTATCATGTTTTTCTGGGAACAAATTCCGCAACATATTTCTTTAAGAGATACTCTGATTTTCAAAATCAAGCATAAACAAATCGGCCTTTTCTGGCCATGAAAATGGGGATGTCACAACAATACACTTGGACAACTTAATAGGTTGAGTCCTTAATTTGTTAAGCCCTTTATTAATACTTTCTAGTAAGCTTATTGGGACCCTAATGGTCCATAAAAATGCAGAGTTTATGGGCATGCATGACCCATGCATGTCCTTCACCCAACTAGGTAAAAAGATGAGAAAATGACCCAAAACTCATGCATAGCTTCCAAAACTCATCCAACTACTAGATCCAGAAGATATAATGACCAAGGGACCAATGTGAGCCATAAATTTGCAAACTTCATCTCCTCTAACCATTCAAATCTCACTTATGGCCAAAACATGCTAAATAACCTAGATCCATCAAAAGGAACCCAAAAGATGGAAGCTTGAGGACTTACAAGGAGTCTAGAATATGCACACAATGAGTAGAAATGAATTGCTTGCTTGATCTATGCACAAAAGTTCCTTCTTCTTCCTTACAATATCAAACAATCATTAAAAAATGAGTCAAGAACTTCAAAGGGAGGTTAGGGTTGATCAAGGACTCTTTGGAGGTGATGGAGGTTGAGGGAGGAGGGAAACCCTTGTAACACCCACACATTTGGGCTAGTCAATTAAGATATAAATAACGTTAAAATGACATTTTGATAGAAGATTATTTAGTATAAATAATCTTGACCCAAGTTAAAGTATATGTGAAAAGGATTCCGTACATATCAAGAACGCCTAAATCTGACTTCGTGAGAGGAAGTTGTGAATTTAGAAGTTTCAACATAGCAGTATACGACTCGGAAACTGAAATCAAAATTGGTTGATTGTTAGGAAAATCAATCTAAACAAGATTTGAAGATGTCTTCAACACCTATCTGTCAATATAAGGACATTCGAGAACAGATATCACATGAAAAAGTTATCAATTTTTAACGGACTTTAACAGTTTAAGCTTGTTAAAAATATAAATTTAAAAATAAAGTCAAAATTAGCCGACAGAGTCTAAATGAAAGCTGTAGATCTCGTCGATAACTATGTGTAGATATAAAACCCGTTGAAAACGGAGCTTGTATTAAGAAGATATGATTTTTTGAAGAAACGGAAATTTCTCGCGTGCGCTCGCGCGTAACGACAGAGTGTGCGACGCACACTGACACTCCACTCATTATCCGCCACATGTCACGTATCTGCTAGAGCCGCATCATCATTTCCTAACAAGTGTGCAACGCGCATGCAAAATCCATCTATAAATACCCTTCAAACTTCAACCTATTCCCACACCTTTCTTGTAACACTCTGTTTCGAATCATTTCCCGTTTCAGGGTGGTGATCAGGGTTTGGGTGTTAGCAGATTTAGTACCCTTGAAAAATTGAGATTTGGGTTCATTTGTAGGTGGATGATGTAATTTGGATGATCCGGGTATTCAATTTGTGTTTTGGAATGAAAGGGTATTTTGGTAATTTTCAGCTCAGGATTTTATGGAAATTGAAAGTTGGTTCAGGATATGGTAAGGCAGATTCAAGTTGATTAAAGCATAAAGCCTCTCGTTACCTTTTCATGGATATATGGATCGTTAGAATCGGATTTATAACAAAGATGTTATGGCATTCAGAATATGTTAGGGTTTGAAGGGAAACCATATACTGATGTGAAGGGCATTATGTTTGGCGTAATTTGGTGTATGTTTAGCATACTATGAGGGTTTGATCAGGGGTGCGATACCTCGTACGTTGGGCGTACGAGGAGTATGCGGGGCGTACGAGGGGTAAAGGAAAAACCCTAATTTTTGGATGTGTGCCCTATATAAGCACATTAAGTCTTTTCGACTGGTCTCTTTACCAGCCTCCAAGTCCCCAAATCTCTAGAAAGCGTCCCTTAGCCTCCATGGTGGTGTTTTTGAGCTCATTATGTGCAGCTTGGTGTGTTTGGGTCATTTCCAAGAAGATGGGGTTTGGTGCAAGGTTATGGATCAAGGAAGAGCTTGTGAATCTTGATTATGTGCTTCATTTCCAGCTTGTTTGAGGTAAAAATTTATGATCTTGTTCATTGTTGCCTTGGATCTATTATATGAGTTTTGTCCCTTTTTAGTCCCACTAGTGAGATCTAGTGGTTTGGTACCATTCCAGGAGCTATTAGTTGCCACTCTTGGTGTTTTTGAGGTTCTAGATGCATAAAGTTGTCTCCTTTAGGGTTTGGAATCCCTCATGCATGAGTTGGTGTCCATTTGGTGAAAGTATAATGATTTATTTTGAATATTGGTTCTTTTGGGGCATGCAAAGTCACCAAGTCAGTGACTTTATGGTTCTAGACACTTGTGTGGACTTAGATCTGTGGTTTGGACGTCTGGACTTAAGAATTAAGAGCTTAATGTCAATTTTGGCTTAATGGATGAGTACGCTGGGTGTACAAGTCTATACACACAACGTACAAGCCAAATAGCTTGTACGCTCCGCGTACTCAATCAGGTGGGTTTTTGCATTTGGGCTTGGGTGTTTGAGTTCTTAATGGGCCATCTGAGTACAAGTGTTTTGGACTAGGAAAATTGTTTGGGCTTTAGGGTAAGGCCCATGTAAGGGGTTTGGGCCTAATTTGGAAAATTATGGCATATTTAGGCCTTGGTTTATTATTGGGCCTTAGTCTTGGACCAAGATAGGTTAGGGGTTAAATGGTCTTTTTACCCCAAGTATGGATTTATGGATTAAGGATTCGAACCCAATTGTTAATGGGTGTTGTTTTGATATAGACAGTTCGGGGATCTGTCAGCCAACAGCCAGGGATCGTCTGTGTGATTCGGCAATGTGAGGTGAGTCTCCTCATTGTGTTTAGTGGGTCGAAGGCACCAATGTTGGCCCATGGTTTATTATGTTAGGATGCTACCCATTTGCGTGACTCTTGCATGTATATGTAGTGGTATGTATGCCAAGCAGGGCTCGATACCGGGCAAGGCCCGATGACCGTATCATATGCTGTTATCTTTGTGATTGCATGTGTTGGTAGGATTATGTGTTTGTTTGTTGGGAGGGTCCCATTATGTGAGTGTCGGTGGGGCTCATATCTCAGTAGGAGGGGCCCATTATGCGAGTGTATGCGGGGCTTGTATCTCAGTGGATAGGGCTCGATATACGAATGTGGGCGGGGCCCGTATCTTAGTGGGAGGGGCATGTTATGTGCTTATTTATGTATGGTATGAAGTATCTTGGAGAACTCACTAAGCTGTATGCTTACGTTTTTCAGTTTATATTTCAGGTACTTCAGATTTTCAATTGGAAGAGCCCGGGATGATTGCAGAGCACACACCACATGTTTCTGCATTCTGTGAATTACTCTGATATAATGATGTTTTGCTAAATGTGGTTTACTTTGGTTTTATGGAATTTATATGTATTAACGATTTAATAATCTAAAAACGAAAAATTTTATGTTATTATTTTTGGGACATTTCAATTTGGTATCAGAGCCTTGGTTTGAGGGATTCGGACATACCCTCGGGTGTGTATGAACTTAAATTGAGGATTTGGTGAATTTTTTTCAAAATGAAAGAAAAGTGATTTATAAAGGAAAAAAAACAGGTTTTCTAATGCAAGAAAGGGTGTGGTGCATGCAATCGACCGAGTTTAGTAAGTTTCTCCCAAAATACCCATACATGTTATTTGGTATTATTTAAATTATGAATCTGTGAACTGCATGCTAGTTAGGGCTAAGGATTTGCTTAGTTTTTGCATGATAGAATGCTAGGAGAGATTGTATGCTGATATGTGCATATTTAGCTATATATTTCATATAGAATTTTAATACTTTTTGGCTAATTTATTGCAATTTATGGAAAAAAGGTACTTAATATTGTTTAAATTGTATTTTCAGCATAAAAGATGTGCTCAGGAGCAAAAGGAAGCGGAATTGGCGATTGGAAGCTTGGATCTTGGATTTTGAAGAAAGAAGAATGTTGTTGGACAGCTTGACCCCTCGTCAGTGTTTTGGTCATATCTCATGAACCATAACTCCGATTGATGAGATTCAAAATGTTTTGAAAACTAGACACAATTTCGGACGACTTTCATGTTTTAAGAAAATGTTGATTCTAAATGGACTCGAAGATTTGGCTATCTACTCTACGAGTTGGTCAGAAGTTTCGCGATTCTTTATGCTAACTTGCCGTCCACGGATTTTAAGTGATGGACTCATCGAGTCGGTCACTTGATTCTCCGATTCGCCCCTGTTTTCAGAATATATATATATATATATATATATATATATATATATATATATATATATATATATATATATATATATATATATATAGAAACGCTTCTCATTCGAACCCTAACGAATGGGGGAAGCCTTGGACGATTTTTGGAGGCCAGAAGGGTTCTTGGAGCTCTAGTTTTCGAGAATTCAACCTAAGAAGCAATTTAGAAGAGATCAAAGGCAAATAATTATTCTTCTTTTCTTAATCTTTGTTTTGAACCATGTTTGAATCATTAGAATTTGAATATATGTTGTTATTTGCTGTAGATATGAGCTAAAACTCATATCTTCTATTTAGGATATATGACTTTATGAATATGGCTTGATTTTATGAGTGGATTAATTTAATTTGGTAATTTTGTTTTGTTAAGATTGTTAAAGAACCTTATGTGTTAATTACAACTATTTTCTGTTAATTAACCAACATATTAAGTTGCATGAACATCTCTTAATTGCTAATCTCATATGATTTGTGTGAAAACATTGTCATATGCCTAGGAATAGCGAACGTGAAACTAGCGTTAACTAGAAATAGGTAAGTTAATGTGTGAGCTTGTGTGACGAACCATCAACAAGAAGTTAATTAAATTAGTAATTTGATTTGCTAAATACAAGTCGTACTTAACCCGAATCAATAAACTAGGAAATCTATTAGTTTAATCACTTGGCCACTGTTTAAATTAATCTGTTTTCTAAGGATTAGTAATAGCGAACGTGAACCTAATCACACTAATCGGTAGCCAATGCCAACTAATCCATTGCACTTGTCATAAAATCAACCATATGAATAAATGATTCAAAATCTAAATAGAAGTCTTTTCCATTATTGAATTTAGTTGATTTTCATTTGCTTAGCTGTTAGTTGCTTAGTTGAGTATTAGTTAAGTGCTTAAGTTTCTAGTCTTGCAAAACTAGAGAAAACCTCTTTTTTTAATATTTGTTTTATTTAGATAATATTAGCTTTAATTTTAATTGTTTACTGTTCCCTGTGTTCGATACCCTGCTTGCTTAACTATACCACCAATGGACAAGTACACTGCCTTTTGTGTGTCTAAATTATATTAAAATAGTAGGACTAAAACTAGTGCATTTAACACACATTATATGCCTATTGTATGAGCTTGTAGATTTGCATGCTAGTTCTGATTAGCCAATGATACAGTGGCCTAGTATGTGATGCATGGTAGCCTAGGAAGCATGAGATGCTGGAATGAGTTTAATTTGGATGTGTAAGGCAATTAGTAGCGGGAGTGGAAGCTCCTAATATGGGTAGTAGTATGTGGGATTGGATGCTTGTGATCATTCTGACGATTGGAGTGGTACTGCACGAATGTTGCTTGCTTTGTGCTTTGTGGAACTCTTAGGTGATGGTAGTTAACTACTAAGTGGATATGACAAGTCACATGTGACAAGGGTCGGATAATCTCATAGTAATGGACTTGACCCTATTGCACAACTCTTGTCTGATTCCAACCGTTGAAAGGACGAGTATGTTACTCGAAGGATTATCTAAGCTTTGTTACATGTGATTGTATTCATGAGGTGTGTGACTAGCATTATGGAGAGTTCTTCAGAAGCTGATGACAGGGTGAGGTCGGGAACTTGTACTTTAAAGAACTTATGGCTCATTTGTAGCCTCTTTCATCGTTTTTACTGACCAGAGAGAAGCCCTATCTGCATTTTGGTGCTTTCTTGCGTGTGTGTGAGCCTTAGAGAGTGGAACTTGTACTTTTTAGAAGGAAAATTGAAGGTTGAAGAGATTGAAGTGAGGAGAAGGCTTTGGATCTGGCATCTACCTGTTGTTAGCATCCACAGAGGTAAAAAGTTGCTACCTTGATCTCGTTTTGTGTAGATCTCATCTTATGGAAGAATATGTCACTTTTGGTGCAAAATTGTGTCATACTCGGAATTGGACTTGTCATGAGGATATGGTTCCATATCTGGACATCTCTAGGTCTTTCATGACATAAAGTTGCTTCCTTTACCTAGTCTAAGCCCTTTTTCCATGTCCTAAGTGTTGTTAGAGCTGCAGTTTTAGTGTTTTAGCCTTGGGAGGCCTTGCATGCACGTAAAGTTTGCAACTTTATGTGGTAACTACACCATAAGAGGTTGGATCTATAATTTGGAGCCTTGGATTCCACTGGAAAGGACTAAACACAAAAAGGACTAAGGGGACTCGACGAGTTGCTTAGCCAACTCGACGAGTCATGTAGGGTTTACCCATTTTCGATATTCTGAGTGATTTTGGTGAAGGACTAGAGTTTTCGGTCTACATGAGTTTTCGGTCTTCTGGAAATTAAGGAACTCGAAAAATTACTCAGGTAACTCGACGAGTTGACGAGTTACTTAGGTAACTCGATGAGTTGTTGGATGCACTCGGCGAGTTGGGGTCAACATGGAATGTTGACTTGGACTTTGTATGGATTGACCTTGAGGGTATTCATGGTATTTCGGGATTTTGACAAATTAATCGCATGATGATTATAGGCATGGCTTATCCGATCTTATCTTGTCAGTACAACATTATCGAGAGTTGAGTCTCCTCACCATACCAATAGGTATAAGGCACCAAGGCCGACCAATTATTGTAATGAGTTATGAGTAGTTGGTTATGGGATATATGGTGTGCTAGTTATTTGTGATGCTTGCATGAAGGACTTTGGGGGATTCTCGAGGCACTTATGTGTAAGAACTTGGAGGGTTTCCATGATATTATAGTATATTTACATGTGTGATTTGTATATCATTTCTTGGTAGTAAAGACCGTGTGGGGGTTCCCACGGCAAGAAGACCATGTGGGGGTTCCCATGGCAGGAAGACCATGTGGGGGTTCCAGTGGTACTAGGTGTAAGACCCTGGAGGGTTTTCATGGCTTCCCTATATGTTTGTATGCATGACTTATATGGTTTACGTAACTTTTATAGCTAATATGATTATGTGGGTTGTGTGTGGGGTATGCTCTGGGGAACTCACTAAGCATTAGCTTACAGTTTGTGGATTTGTTTAAGGTACATCTGAGTCTAAGGGCAATGGAAAGGCTTGATGACGCGACATGCACTCTCTATCAGGTGTTTTTATGGGACACTTTGATGTTTGGAATAATGTTGTTGATGTTATGAATTTGAAAACAAGTGTACTTGAAATTTTATGGTTTATTGGAAATGTTTTTGACTATTTAAA
Organism: Lactuca sativa; assembly: GCF_002870075.4. Taxonomy (NCBI): domain Eukaryota; kingdom Viridiplantae; phylum Streptophyta; class Magnoliopsida; order Asterales; family Asteraceae; genus Lactuca; species Lactuca sativa. The sequence goes on along the minus strand of NC_056631.2, from coordinate 51,399,643 downwards.
AATGAAAATTTTCTTTGAAAATTGGGTCGTTACAAGTTGGTATCAGAGCCTTGGTTTGAGGGATTTGGGCACACTCTCGGGTGTGTCATGTAACGCCCGCGTTTCCAGGCTAGGCATTATCATTGATGTAATAGTCTAGGTTAACCCTTGTAACTCTTTTTGAAGTATTAATGATGAAATATTTGAGTATTATGTGAATTATGTGAATTATGTGTTTATTTTCTTAATTATTATAATTTAATGAATTAAGAATTAAATAAGCGTCAAATTTGAAGTGTGGTATAATCCCAATATCTTTGCATAAAGATGTAGTGGTCGAAACAAGGATTCCGAAGATATAAAGAATGCCGAAATCCGAGTTATAACGAAGAAGTTATGACATGTCGAAGTTTCACGACAGAACCGACAACACTGAATGACGTAAAAAGTGAAATTTACGTTAGAGCAATATTTAGCCTTAGTGATCTAAACGAAAGTCGTAGATTTCGTTAAACCGAGAGCGTGCATAAAAAGAACGCCCAAATCTGACTTCGTATGAGGAAGTTATGATTTTTCGAAGTTTCGACTTAGCAGTATGCAGCCCGAATACTCGATTTAAGATCGAGCGGTTTTTAGCCGAAACAATCTAAATGAGAATCGAAGGTCTCGTTAATAGGAGTAAAACGATAAAAAGATAGGCGAAAACGGACGTCGGATGAAGAAGTTATGAATTTATAACGGAATTTTCCTGTCCCGACCTACTAAAAATAAATAATAAAAATAAAATCAATATTAGCCGACGGAGTCTAAACGAAAGTTGTAGATCGTAGTCTCACCTACGCGTGGATATAAATAACGTCGAAAACGGAGTTCGTATGAGGAAGATATGAATTTTTGAAGTTTATTAAATATTTTCGATATTTTATTTATATATATATTCCGATATTATCCGAAGGGGGGGAGTCAGCGATCTTATTGTCATTACGCCCAGCGTAATCTCAAGTTACGCCCAGCGTAATTCGACCTTCCAGCCCCTATAAAAGAAGGTCGAGGGCAACCGAGTTCATTGCTCATTTCTTCCATTTTCTTGCGTTTTGCATCGTTTTTCGTGCAAGAATTATCCCGAAGCCCCGGTATCATTCCCGGGCCCCGAAGCAAGTCCCGAGGTCTCGAAGATCCCGAGAAGTAAGATTCCCGAGCCGAAGCTCTGCCCGCGAGGAGTCCGGTTTTTGTGAAAATCTTCCAGATCTGCCGAAGAATACTACTTCTACAAGCTGTAGTGCTGTCCGATCATCTTCTGATCAAGTGAGTGTGTAGTTACTTTCTTCTAACGCATAATTATGAAGTATTTATATACAAAATACGTGTTATGTGTATAATTTTGTTGTTATGTGTGTGAATGTATATTCACTTTCTTCTATCTCATAGATCCGATTTGTTGTCTATGAAATACGTGTTATGTGGGTGTGCCTCATCTGTTAGGTGGAATATGTATTGAATGAAAATGTTATACATGTTTTAAACTATGTATAAAAATATATAGTTTTATCTACTAATATGTTGGGTAGAACATGGGTAGATAGTTGGTGTGTAATAAACAGATGAGATGCCTCGATGTTGTTGTTGTTGATCTAGTTATTCAACGGAGTATGGATAACGACCACTGACTCTTTCTAGACAGTCCAGTGGAACGCTAGCAGGTTCATAACCTGTAGGTGTTGTGAACGATGTGTTCACCGGTGTACTCTATCCCCCTCATGGTTGGCTTTAGAACATCTATTGTTGAGGAAACCCCTTAGCAGTAATGTCCGTCCCGATGAAAATCCTAGATTAGGTCCCGTGAGATAGATGTTGTTTTAGGGACGTAAAGTGAGGATAACGGGAATGGGTAATCGGGTTGTCGTTGGTTGGTGAAATTAAATATAATTATTTATTGTGGGTTGAAAACCCTATATGCTCACCAGGCTCCCAAGCCTGACCCACTCAGTTTTAATTGTATTACAGGTAGTGGCGCGAGGGCATAAGATGGTTGAATCATCAAGTTGTTTTGTTTACAAGTCTGTATATGTATATATTTGTTGAATGACTTGTAATGTTATCGTTTATGCTTTATGGTCTGTATCAGAACATGACATCCCGAGTTTTGATTATATAATGAAAATGCATCTCTTGATGAAATGCTTTGATAAATATTATTTTATCATGTTTTGTTTTGGGAACAAATTCCGCAACACTTCTAAATCAAAATGATTTACTCCGAAATTATTTTAAAAAGCATAAATGAAATCAGTCTTTTCTGGCCGTGATTTTGGGGATGTCACATGTCAAGACTCAAACTAAGGAAATGGTAAAATTGTTTTCAAAAATAAAAGTTAAAAACTTCTTAAACTAGAAAAGAGGAGAGTGCAATGCGCGTGATCGGCCGAGCCAAGTAAGTAGTTCCCTAATATGTTAGCCATGTTATACTGATATTTGACTTATGATAGTCAGATGGATTTTTCTATGTGTATGCTTTTAAAATTGTATACGGTTAGGAGCTTATAGCCTTAGAATGATTGATTTGGCCTTATTTCCTGTTCCTTGTTTGGTTGTGGTCTTAGGGTAGAATCTATTATTTGAAAGTCTATTTGATCCTTTTCTGTGTATAATTTGCATGCATAAAGGCAACCTGTTATGATTGGTCTATTTTCTGGTTCGATGTGGGTAGAGCAAATCTTAGGATAACGTAGGATTTGAGATACGTTGTAGCCTGTGAGATATGTTTTGTTCTGGGACGAATTATACTTATCAGGTAGAACCTTGGGGAAGGTACAAGTAGGTGTGGAAGGTAGTATTGAGCCCGTACTACTGAAAGCACAAGACTTGTACCCGAACTGATGTTAGATCTAGAGTTTGCACCACCTATCGAGGTGCAACAGTTAGTGAGGGAGTTTCAGGAGCTTCAGCAGACCACCGAGACTGTAGCGGAGATCACCGCCAAGTTTTTGGAACGAGCACTATTGATCCCATAGTATATTGTGGATGAGGATATAAGGAGGACAGGTATAATTCCATGATGAGGGATGATATCCGTGAGTTTGTGAGCTTTACATAGTGCAAGACCCTGAACGAGACGGTGGAGAAGGCCCACGAGCGGGAGATGGAGTTGGAGTTTCCCACCAAGCGGAAACCCGAGCAGGCACAAACAACAGTAGGTCAGGCTAAAAAGCCTAAGACCACGGATTCATCCAGTAGGGGCCAGTAGGGTCGTGGCCAGTATGCCAAGTGTGGGAGATCTCATGGTGGATTTTTTCGGGGGACAGGCCCGATATGTTTTACGTGTGGTCAATCGGGCCACGTGACCAGGGATTGCCCCAAGAAGGGCTTGATTTGTTTCCACTGCAACTAGGTTGGCCATAAAAAGGCCGATTGTCTGAGGTTGTAGGGGAGGGGGAGGACCAGTGGCGGTGCTTGCGCCCGCCACACTAAGGATCACTGATGGCCGCCGCGCTAAAGCGGATGCTCCTGCGGTGAAGAGCCGTGCATTTCAGTTGACCACTGAGGAGGCTCGGGCAGCGCCAGATGTTGTGGCTGGTACGTATTTTATCTTCCTTCTCTATATTTATTTGCATTGCTTATGTGTATATTGTGCTTATGTATAGGGACCTTTTTGGTCAATGGTATGTCCAGTGTTCTAAAAGGCGCGCCATGGCGTGAGGCGTGGCTTCGCCGTTACGAAAAGCTTCATAACGTTGCTGTTAGGCGTAACGTGTGGCAAGGCGTGATATGGCGCGCCATGGCGCGTTATGGCGTGTTATGGCGCGTGTTTTTTCGTTTGAGACACAGTTTTTTTGTCTTTGTTATGTCTTTTCAAACCGGAGATACAAGTATTGTGGTTTTTGTTAACTTTTTGTTATTAGTTATTGATTTAACACTTCTAAAAAGTAGTTATATTTAATATAAATTTATATTTATGTGGTAATATAATTTTAAATTAATAAAAAATCGCCGCCTTACATCACGCCTTGAAAAACGCTGTGGATCGCCATGGCTCGTTAAGCTTGAGGCTTGGCCTTACCGCCACGCCACGCCTCACGCCATTTAGAACCTTGGGTATGTCAGATCACGTTCTATTCGATTCGGGTGCTACCCGATCGTTTGTATCTCTTGCGCTTAGCAAGAAGTTTCGGGATGCACCGGGGACTTTGGGTTCCCCGCTTGAGGTTGAGATTGCAGACGACCGCACTGTCAGTGTCACGAGGGTGTATCAGGACTGTGTCCTGAATGTGCTTGGGGGAGAGGTTTCGTGTTGATCTAGTGCCGATACCATTGCGAGGGCTGAAGGTGATCGTAGGAATGGATTGGTTAGGGGACAAGGGGGCCATGATCGATTACGAGTGCCAGTTGGTGAGGGTTCGAACCCCAAGTGGGTGAGAACTGGTTATTCATGGAGAGAGGGCCTTACAGGGGCCAACCCTCTGTTTAGATGTGAGGGCTATGAGACTTCTTCAGCAAGGTTGTTCGGGATTTCTGGAATATATCTCGGATACGAGGATTGAGACCACGACAGATTTGGGCAGTGTACTGGTTGTACAAGAGTTTCGCGATGTCTTTCCGAGGAGTTACCTGGAGTGCCTCCAGAGAGGCAAGTGGTGTTTCTCATTGATTTAGTGTCGGGTGACTCCTGGAGTGCCTCCAGAGAGGCAAGTGGTGTTTCTCATTGATTTAGTGTCGGGTGCCACTCCGATAGCAAAGGAACCGTACCAGCTAGCTCCGCTCGAGATGCAAGAGCTATCTATGCAGCTTCAGGAGTTGCTAGACCAAGGGTTTATCCGTCCAAGCAGTTCCTCATGGGGAGCACCGATCCTGTTCGTGAAAAAGAAGGACGGGTCATACAGGATGTGTATTAATTATGGAGAGCTGAACAAACTAACGGTGAAAAGTTGTTATCCATTACCGAGGATCGACAATTTGTTCGATCAGCTGCAGGGTGTGTCTTGGTTTTCCAAGATTGACCTTCGGTCAGGGTACCATCATATGAGGATTTGGGATGAGGATATACCAAAGAAAGCCTTCAGGACTCGGTATGGGCACTATGAGTTTGTGGTGATGCCATTCCGGCTCACCAATGCCCCAACATCGTTCATGCATCTCATGAACAGGGTGTGCAGACCGAAGTTGGATCGGTCGGTGAGCGTTATTATTGATGATATCCTGGTCTATTCTAAGACCAAGGAGCAGCATGAGCAGCATTTGAGGGAGGTATTGGAGACACTGATAACGGAAAGGCTTTCTGCCAAGTTCTCCAAGTGTGATTTCTGATTGCGAGAGGTCTAGTTTTTGGGGCACAACATGAACCAGGAGGGTATTTCGGTGGATCCAGCCAAGGTTGAGGCAGTGATGCGGTGGGAAGTACCGAAGAACGCATATGAGATCCATAGCTTCTTGGGTTTAGCAGACTATTATCGGAGATTCATCCAAGACTTCTCTAAGATCTTTGTGCCTTTGACCCGTTTGACCAAGAAGAATGTGCCTTTGACCCGTTTGGTAGTGTATTGCGATGCATCGATCTCAGGGTTAGGGGCGGTACTAATGCAGAGGGGGCATGTGATTGCTTATGCCTTGAGGCAGTTGAAGCCTCATGAGACGAATTATCCCACTCACGACATGTAATTGGGGGCAGTGGTGTTTGACCTCAAAATTTGGAGACACTACTTATATGGAGTACGGTGCACTATTTATACTGATCATAAGTGTTTGAAGTATTTGATTGACCAACAGAACCTCAACATGTAACAGAGGAGGTGGTTGGATGTGCTGAAATATTATGACTGTGAGATCTTATGCCATCCAGGGAAGGCCAACGTGGTGGCCGATGCTTTGAGCCGCAAGACGGCTGGTTCCCCGATTGGGAATATTTTCTTGAGTATGATGGTGATCTCTCCATTATTAGATATGATCAAAAAAGCTCAGGTCGAGGGTGTGAAGAAAGAGAATTGGAAGATAGAGCAGATTCAGGGTCAGTATCCCTTGTTCGTTCGGGATAGCTGAGGTCTTCTGACACGGTGTGGTCGGGTGTGGGTACCGGTGACTGGGGGAGTGAGACAAAAGATATTGGAGGAGGCACACAAGTCCAAGTTATCTATACATCCGAGGGCTACAAAAATGTATAGAGATCTGAGACTAAGCTATTGGTGGCCCTGCATGAAGCGGGAGATCGCTTGGTTCGTGGAGCGGTGCTTGACCTGCAGGAAGGTCAAGGCCAAAAATCAGTGCTTGCCAAGGTTCAGCCGCTACCCATTCCTATGTAGAAGTGGGAAGATGGCTCTATGGAATTCATCACGAAGTAACCGAGGACAACGAGAGGCGTGGATGCCATACGAGTTATTGTGGACAGGCTGACGAAAAGTGCCCACTTTATTCCGATCTCCGAGAGCATCTCTGTTGAGAAATTGGCGGATATTACATGCGAGAGGTGGTGGTCAGACATGATCAGCGGCCGCATGACAAGGTTCAGCCGCTACCCATTCCTATTTAGAAGTGGGAAGATATCTCTATGGACTTCATCACGAAGTAACCGAGGATAATGAGAGGCGTGGATGCCATATGAGTTATTATGGACAGGCTGACGAAAAGTGCCCACTTTATTCCGATCTCCGAGAGCATCTCTGCTGAGAAATTGGCGGATATTTACGTGCGAGAGGTGGTGGTCAGACATGGGGTGCCAGTGTCAGTAGTCTCTGACCGGGATTTCCTATTTACATCTAGATTCTTGAAGAAGTTCCACGAGGAACTGGGCACTTAGTTACATTTTAGCACGACGTACCACCCCCATACAGACGGCCAGAATGAGAGGACGTTCTAAACACTCGAGTATATGCTTCGGGCATGCGTGTTGGACTTTGGAGGGAGTTAAGATACATACCTCCCACTAGTAGAGTTTTCATACAACAATAGTTATTATGCTAGTATCGATTGACCACTGTTTGAGATGTTGTATGGTCGGAGGTGTAGGACCCCGGTTTGTTGGGTCGAGTTGGACATCGAGTCATGGGGAGCACCAAAGTAGTTCTCAAGACTACCGGGCTGATTAAGCAGGTGCGAGACCGGTGATCGGATCTTGAGTTCCAGGTGGTGGACTTTGTGTTACTAAAAGTGTCGCCGTGAAAGGGAGTCATCAGGTTTCGGGAAGAGAGGCAAGTTGGGGCCACGATATATTGGCCCATTCAGAGTTACTGCCCAGGTGGGCAAGGTGGCCTATCGCTTGGATCTGCCAGACGAGCTTAGCCAGATACACAACACCTTCCATGTTTCTCGGCTTCGGAAGCGTGTCACAAACGAGGTCGTGATTGTTTCTCTTGACGACATTCAGGTGGACGAGAGCCTGAACAACATTGAGAGGCATGTTGCAGTTCTGGATAGCAAGACCAAGGTTCTTCAAAACAAGGAGGTGAAGTTAGTAAAGGTGCAATGGTAGCACCGAAGGGGCTCCGAATGGACATGGGAGCCGAAGGATGAAATGCGAGATCACTATCTGGACTTATTTGTGTCAGCAGACTTCGAGGATGAAGTCTAGTTTAAGTGGGGGAGATTTGTAATGTCTGTTCTAGGTATAATTTAGTTCTCTAAGTTTTTAGGGTTTTGTGCTAGGAGTCGACGAGTTGGGGAGCTCTAACTCGTCAAGTAGAGATCATTTATGAGGACGTAGGATTTAGATCCTACTCGACGAGTCGGAAGGCCCCGACTCGACAAGTAGGCACTGTAAAGGAAAAACCTAATTTTCAAGGGTTTTTACCCTATTTAAAGAACTTATGGCTCATTTGTAGCCTCTTTCATCGTTCTTACTGACCAGAGAGAAACCCTAGCCACATTTTGGTGCTTTCTTGAGTGTGTGTGTGAGCCTTGGAGAGTGGAACTTGTGCTTTTTTAGAAGGAAACTTGAAGGTTGAAGAGATTGAAGTGAGGAGAAGGCTTTAGATCCAGCAACTACCTGTTTTTAGCATCCATTTAGAGGTAAAACATTGCTACCTTGATCTCTTTTTGCTTAGATCTTATCTTATGGAAGAATATGGTCACTTTTGGTGCAAAATGGTGTCATACTCGGATTTGGACTTGTCATGAGGATATGGTTCCAGATCTGGACACCTCTAGGTCTTTCATGACATAAAGTTGTTTCCTGTACCTAGTCTAAGCCCTTTTTCCATGTCCTAAGTGTTGTTAGAACCCTAGTTTTAGTGTTTTAGCCTTGGGAGACCTTACATGCATGTAAAGTTTTCAACTTTATGTGGTAACTACACCATAAGAGGTTGGATCTATAATTTGTAACATTGGATTCCACTAGAAAGGACTGAACACAAAAAGGGCTGAAGGGACTCGACGAGTTGCTTAGCCAACTCGACGAGTCGGGTAGGGTTTACCCGTTTTCGATATTCTGAGTGATTTCGGTGAAGGATTAGAGTTTTCGATCTACATGAGTTTTTGGTCTTCTAGACATTAAGGAACTCGATGAGTTACTCAGAGTTGACGAGTTACTCAGGTAACTAGGCGAGTTGCTGGATGCACTTGACGAGTTGGGTTCAACATGGACTGTTTACTTGGACTTTGACCAGGGTTGACCAAGTTTGAACTTGAGGGTATTCATGGTATTTTGGGATTTTGACAAATTAATCGCATGATGATTATAGGCAGTTGAGTTGGAGCTGTGTGTTGGGGCTTATCAGATCTTATCTTGTCAGTACATCATTCTCGAGACGTGAGTCTCCTCACCATACCAATGGGTCTAAGGCACCAATGCCGGCCCATTATTGTTATGAGTTATGACTAGTTGGTTATGGGATATATGGTATGGTAGTTATTTGTGATGCTCGTATGAAAGACCTCGGGGGATTCCCAAGGCACTTATGTGTAAGACCTTGGAGGGTTTCCATGACATTTTAGTATATTTACATGTGTGATTTGTATATCATTTCTTGGTAGTAAAGACCGTGTGGGGGTTCCCACGACAAGAAGACCATGTGGGGGTTCCCATGGCAGGAAGACCATATGGGGGTGGGGGTTTAGTGGCACTAGGTGTAAGACCCTGGAGGGTTTCCATGGCTTCCCTATATGTTTGTATGCATGGTTTATGTGGTTTGCGTAGCTTTTATAGCTAATATGATTATGTGATTATGTGGGTTTTGTGGGTATGCTATAGGGAACTCACTAAGCATTAGCTCACGGTTTATGGACTTATTTTAGGTACATCTGAGCCTAAGAGTAAGGGCAAGGCTTGATGACGCGGCATGCATTCTCTCTCTCTCTCTCAGGCGTTTTTATGGGACACTCTGATGTTTGGAATAATGTTATTGATGTTATGAATTTGAAAACAAATGTACTTAAGATTTTATGGTTTATTGGAAATGTTTTTGACTATTTAAAAATGAAATTTTATTTTGAAAATTGGGTCGTTACACAAGGAAGGAATTTTGGAGCTCTTGGCTGGTCATCTCAACGTCTTTCGGACCGAGATTGTGGTAGGGCAGTTGGGGGCTCATCTGGTTCCCAAAGCTTGTGGATCCCTAGAATCCTTCAGGAAGGAGGATCATATTGTTAGTTCACTTCATTTGGGATCAAAGGGGAGTTTTCCACCATATCCTCGGGATGGTCGGGGTAACTCAGGAGGAGGAAGTCAGGATTCCTTCAGATGCTTTTGTGGGTATGTCATCTTCTGTTTTCTTCTGGGTTGATATCAGAAATTTGTATTGCATAGGAATTTTTCTTGGGTTTGGGTAAGTTATATCTCGGGTTGGTTCTCTTCTATTGTTTGGATTATGTTATCAAGGATTATGATATGTCATTTAGCATGTCGGGGGTCTTCGATGAATCTTCAGAGGGTCGTATCTTGTTGAGTGGGTTTTAGCGTGTTTAGTTGATGATCTAGGTCTTTGTATGAATCATTCAGGGGTATTGTTTGGAAGATCTTTGGTCAGGGTTAACAGGTTAGTGTTGGGTTTTGGTATAATACAACATCCGATGGTGCACATACAACCCTAAATACCTTGGATCTATGTCTTCACTAATTATACATGCAAATGGTTTCCAAGGTATTAATCTTACAACTAGCATGCATTTAACTTACAAACTACATATAAGATACTAGTTAGCATAACATACCTTTTGATGGAGGTTGAAGTCTTGGTATATTTGGCCTTAAAGAGCTTAGCCCCAATAGTGTGGAAGCCTCAAATGGAATCACAACACACCATGGACAAAGGATGAACTTGAGAGAGAATTCCATGCACACAAAAGACACCATGAACTCCAAGAAGATACAAGTGGCGATTTGGGGCAATGAAGTATCTATTTATATGTGGGATTTCTAGGGTCATGGATATAACCCAAATCCATATTCATGGGTTTTTATGATCCATGGTTCATGTGGCCCAACTCTTTATGTATCCATACATAAACTTGCTCCAACATGGATCATAAGCCCAACACATATAAATATAACTAATTATCATAATTAGTCCCCATAGATTTAATTAGTCTCTTTTGACCACTAAATTAATTCCAAATTAATTCTTGATCAATACTAATTAAAACATATTAATATATTATAACTTATAATATATTAATAAAACATAAATAGCCTTCTCTAAAAAGTCCATCCTAACAAATTGTCCTGATGATATGCAACCCAAATGGACCATGCTACTCTCGGGTCGAATACATACCAATAATAGTTATGGACTTAGACACCTAATCCAATAGTCTCCCACTTGGATAAGTCTAAAACTATTATTCAAGTATGACTCCAAGATCCCGACTAGCAATTGTAGCTCTTAAAAGCCGCTGTCGAACTCTGAACAAATCAATGACATGTCAATTAGATAAGGGATCATATATTCCTCCATTCTAGATATCACATGGACTGAGACATGGATTGTAATCATTCTCTCTGTCCATTTGTTGTTTCCCGATTTCTGATTTATGACGACTGACTAATTGAACAAATCAAATCAGTTCAGGCTCGGCCGAGCACTTAGATTTGTCATCACCAAATCATCGAGGGGCCCACATATATCGCTTTTATCCCTCCAAGGGTAAAAGGAATGGATCAAATTTGACTCATATGCTTGTTCTACTACTTGTTTAATCATACACAAAGGCACTTTTTATAACATCGAGTTACCAAATGCATTTTCGTGCAATCAATGTATAACCAACTCATAGGCAACAAGTCATATCTCTAAGTTTGAAGAATATAAGATATTATCGTCTCATGATCACTCGTGATAAAATCCATGAAGTGATTCAAATGAGCATGGGTTGAAACCAATACTCGAATCCCTATTCCAAGAGTACTCATGAATGTTGTAGTAACTCTTACTATGTCCACTACCTTGGACATCTACAAACCCGATTCATGACAGTCTTGCCTTAATACCTACTTCCAACGTGTTATCGACTATGGATGGTTTGAATAACTTAGTCATTCAGAAAGAATAACCTAGTTATTTGGTGGTTGTCGAGGCCAACACAAATAAGAACCCTAAATATTACACACTAAAATAGTGTATAGTGGTAAAGGGATCGAATCCATGGAGATTGGTTCAATTTATAACTCTATGAAAAATCTCTTTGTAAAAATACTTGTAAAATGACAATAAAAATAAAATGGGGGGTTTTGGTGTTTTGAAATACTTGAAACAAACTAGAATTAACTATGATTTAAATAGACAAATGCAACAAAAATAAGAGTTTGATGTAAAATCAATAAGGGAGAGATGGTTGACTTAAAGTTTCCTCACTTTGACTTTTGATGAACATATCATTAGAATCCAATGGTGCAATACTTTAATTTAAATCCTTAATTTGGCTATAGTAATCCAAGGAGCTTGAGATTACCTAGAATTTTCTTAATTGTTGAAATGGCTAGAGAAGCTCATAACAATTTCCTTAGTCAAAGTCACTAATTCCAAATAGCATGTAATTAGTGAAAGTCAACTAGCATTAAGAACCAAAAAGTCACCAAATCCAAGAGGGGTCAAATGCTTTCACCACCATGTTGGAGGAAATGTTTTTATGATTGTGTGAAGCAAAAACAACACAAAAATCATTTGTTGCTTGCTAATTTGAGGATCCTTTACTTAATCAAGAAATTAGCCAACTAATCACCACAAACACATTTAAACTCATGAACTAAAACATACAAGTAATGATAAGATATTAAAACACAAAACATTCCCATAAAGATTCAAGAACATGTTCATGGATTCTTCAACATTCAACAAAAGTTCAAAGGATTAACCAAAAGTCAACCAAGATTAGTTTAGCCAAGCATGGCTAAACTCAAAGAAACAAAGTTAGAGAAAATTGTACCAAACATTAAGCAAGAATCAAGAGGTAAAAATATGATGTTCTTCAAGTGTTCTTGGCCTTCAAAAGTCTTCAAAACTCCAGAGAGAATCTCCAAAAATTGGATGTCCAAGAGTCCCCAAAAGATGGGCACCAACCTTCCTCAAATAGCCTTCCAAATGGATTTCCGAAATTGCCCCTGCAGGAGGTTGCGCGACCCGCGTGCTGTTGCGCGGGTGGTCCCTGAATGTAGCATCTTTGAGGTTTTGGGCCTCCATAGCTTAGCCCACTTGGCCCAGTGCGAGCCCAATCAGCTCCTAGCCCATTTTTCTTCAAGTTTTCTTCAATTTAAGCCCAATTTGGCTTCTCCAAATGATTCATAGCTCGTAAACTCGCCCGATTAATAATCTATACATGCTTGAATATACTCCCGCATCTTGCAAATTTAAATGTTTATTTCTCTCCAAGCCTTCAAATAATCATCAAGCTCGCTCCATGCATCATCTCCACCACCCATCAAGCCTAAGATCCTTGTTTTCCACCAATTCCCATCGCTTTCCATACGTCCCGAACATTCCCGCTCCACTAGTCTCCATGAAATCTGCAATAAAGCTCACGAAACTAGAAAGTGCCCGAAATAGTCATAAAATAACAAAAAGGAAAATATGCATGAAAATTAACTAGATTATGGATGAAATATGCTAAAATAAACTATAAAAGGAAGTAAATAAAATGAAACTATCAAATCACCCCAAGCTTAAACCTTACTTGTCCTCAAGTAAGACAAGACTAAAATGAACTCGGGATGAACTATCCTAAGGAAAATAAAAAGAATGGATAGAACCGCAGAACTTGATCACCGTTAGTCAACATGGTCAGAACTGATCTTGCTATTATCTCATTAATTTTTCATCCGATGACAAAGGGACCATAAACCACAACCAGGATAACTCCTTTAGGTGAGTAAGGAGGGATGAGCAGTCGCAGCCTCAATGGAACATGCATACAATGAAGAATATATGTCGTAGGGAGAAAGCAGCTGGATGGGCTTGGGTGGAGCTCTTCTTTAAGTGTACACTCTGATCTCACGTTTTCCGGTTTCTCTCATGTGTAACTAGGTTTAATCGCTCGGGCACCGTTGTAGGAATCGGTTCACTTGGTGTTGGCCCAAACCTCCCGTAGTATCCGACTCGACAGTCTCCCTAACATCACCAATTTGCGAAAAACAACTCGATCTATATACAATAAAACATACCTAAATAAATGAATATCAAACGCCGGGTGACCAAAATGTTGGAAGATTTAGTTCAATAATTGAACCGGTCACCCTTTTCAGATTTCTGCAGCTGGGAATTTTCCTGCCCCTTTTTTTTGTTTTTTTTTGTTATACTTGAAGGTAATGTAATAACAACCCTTTGACTCAAAATTTGGTTCCTAAAGTGTGTAAGTGGAACCGAAAGGGTAGTAATATAATCCGAATGGTCTAAGCGAGAAAATGACCATGTGTGGAGCATAAAGATATAATGTAAGCTCCTCTTCAAATTTGTGATTTTTTTTTCAAAAATAATGAAAATGTCCACATGTGGACTAAAAGACTTCTCTAAAATCCTAAGAAAATTGCAAAAATATATGGTGATGTAAAGAGACGGGATATGGATTCTACTCGGGGACAAGCACTAGTGCTTCATCCTAACGGTTCAAACATGATCAAGTGTGATCCTCTCGGCGGTAGTGACCGCAAGGCTAAGACATCCATTGCTATAGTATATCCTACAGTCATTAGTATTGTATGCATAATTTTTCATGAAAACTACCTGGTCATGATCACTTACCCCTTTAAGCTTCCAGCATCTGATCCCAAGTATGAAGTCCTAAACTGCAGCTAGTGGTCTCGGTTCGATGGGTGAGATAGCAACAAGATCCTGGACCAATAATGATACAATAACTATGAACCTGTTCCATGGCATCCAAGGAGGTGAGAATAAACAGACAACAAAAATGCATGAATGCTAATGCCCTAAGCTAAATGTTATGCAAAAATATAAAAGTAGAAAATAAGAAAATAAAATCTTTTTGGATTTTAAAAAAAATGAATGAAAATTAGCTTAAAACTAAAATGTTATGCAACCTAATTAAAAATGCATGAAAAAATAAAAGGAAAATGAAATGCCCCACCCCAAGCTTAAGAACAAGCATTGTCCTCAATGCTTAAGGTAAGGGCAAAAATGACCTAAATCGGAGGATTGGATGACGGGAGATGTCTGTGGCGGTGGTTTCATGAAATTACGACCAGTAGAACTCCGACAATCTTGAATTTTCCGGCGAGGTGGGTGCTGGAAGTTTATATGAGAGGAATGGAGTGGGAGGTCAACATGATTAAATGAAGAAGAAGGGAAGCTGAACATTTTAATCTATGGGTCAAAAAGGGTCAATTTCGGTCAATGTTGGTCAAGAAAAGTCAAAAGGTCAACTCATTAAAACCTTTGGTCAACACCTGGTCAAATAATAGCCAAAAATAGCCCAAATTGCCCAGCACAGTGCGTGGGTCGCGCAGAGTAGCACGCGGGTCGCGCAGAACTTGCAGTTAAGTCTTGGGCCAATGTCGCTTCATCACACATGGTCGCGCAACCCACCCGCGCAACAGCACGCGGGTCGCGCAACCTCCTGATCCTGATCTTCATTTTTGCTTCATTTTTCTTCGTTTTTCACCCGTTCTTGCTTTGGCAGGCCCCAAACACCTAGAAACTCTTGATTTCTTCAAAAACAATTCTTTTGAATCCCAAAAGCATCTTCAAAACTCATTTACTCAAATTAAAAACACAAAAACACAATGCTTTCCAAAAATGCCATTCTTTAACGTCTTTGGCGAGACGCCTCCAAAGTTCACTTTAACACTTTGGGGCATCCAAATGGACGACATCTTGGAAATTTGAATCAAAAACTTCATTGAATGGCTTCAATCGATGTCCATTAACCTTGTAAATTTTCCCCGTGTCGACATTTTTTAATTTCCACACCTCCATTGGGACTCTTTTCTTGTATTTGACTTTCTTTTTACGGGAAAACCATACCGAACTCAGACCTTTGATAATAGCAATCATCCAACCATATTATTTCTTGTACTTGTTCAGTAAGGTGACCGACTCTTCCCTCTTTGACATGGTTTTTGAGTAGGTGACCGGTTGGGCGTCTTCTTTCTCGGGATAGGTAACCTTTGAAGAGTCTGGCAGATTTATCGTTTCCGAATCTTGTGGTTGTTCTACCACTAGAGTTAGTTTCTCATTGGTAGTGGGTGGCTTAATCTCTCTTTCGTTAACCCCTATTACTTCGTTTACAGTTTCATTGACAACATTCTCAATTTCTTCTTCCTCTTTGACAACTTCTTCCACTTCTACTTCTTCTTCCTCTTCTTCATATAACACTCTTGGGCCATCAAAAAATTTCTCATCTTTCAAAGGAATGCAGCATGCATTATGACATGGGCTCTCTTCAGATGGTAATTTGTGTTGAGCTTCCACTATACTCAATGATTGAGCAATTTGTGTTATTTGTTGCTCTAAGCTTTTGAGGCTAGCTTGAGTTGTTTCCTGGAAAATTTGGGTAGAAGTGGTAATGCTTTTCACAATGCCCTCTAAGGACATGCTTGGTGTTTCAGTTTGTTGAGGAGGGTAAGGATAGGGTTCTTAGAACAGTGGGGTTGGTTGGTATTGGTTATTTCCCCATGTTTGGTATGGGTTTTGGTAATGGTTATTTTCCCAAACTTGGTTGTTGTCCCACCATTGATCATGTTGAGGTTGATCATAACTCCATTGGTTTGATCGGTAGTAGCTTCCCTTACCTTGCACTTCTTCCCATTCTCCTTGTAAATATGGACACGTGTCGGAATGATGTCCATTTTGGGCGCAAAAATCACAAAGAAGAGGTGTGGGTTGCACACTTTGGTTACTTTCAATCATCATGACTAACTGAGCTAGCTCAGAAAGTTGGTCTTCAGTGCAAGGATTGTTCATTTCCAAATCATACTTTTTTTTAATTTCGGGGTTTTAGATTAGAGTACCTGCACAATGAGATGTAGGCGTAGAGAAACAAACTGATTAAATCAAAACCAATCCCCGGCAACGGCGCCAAAAATTTGGTGGTTGTCGAGGCCAACACAAATAATAACCCTAAATATTACACACTAAAATAGTGTATAGTGGTAAAGGGATCGAATCCACGGAGATTGGTTCAATTTATAACTCTATGAAAAATCTCTTTGTAAAAATACTTGTAAAATGACAATAAAAATAAAATGGGGGGGGGGGGGGGGGGGTTTGGTGTTTTGAAATACTTGAAACAAACTAGAATTAACTATGATTTAAATAGACAAATGCAACAAAAATAAGAGTTTGATGTAAAATCAATAAGGGAGAGATGGTTGACTTAAAGTTTCCTCACTTTGACTTTTGATGAACATATCATTAGAATCCAATGGTGCAATACTTTGATTTAAATCCTTAATTTGGCTATAGTAATCCAAGGAGCTTGAGATTACCTAGACTTTTCTTAATTGTTGAAATGGCTAGAGAAGCTCATAACAATTTCCTTAGTCAAAGTCACCAATTCCAAATAGCATGTAATTAGTGAAAGTCAACTAGAATTAAGAACCAAAAAGTCACCAAATCCAAGAGGGGTCAAATGCTTTCACCACCATGTTGGAGGAAATGTTTTTATGATTGTGTGAAGCAAAAACAACACAAAAATCATTTGTTGCTTGCTAATTTGAGGATCCTTTACTTAATCAAGAAATTAGCCAACTAATCACCACAAACACATTTAAACTCATGAACTAAAACATACAAGTAATGATAAGATATTAAAACACAAAACATTCCCATAAAGATTCAAGAACATGTTCATGGATTCTTCAACATTCAACAAAAGTTCAAAGGATTAACCAAAAGTCAACCAAGATTAGTTTAGCCAAGCATGGCTAAACTCAAAGAAACAAAGTTAGAGAAAATTGTACCAAACATTAAGCAAGAATCAAGAGGTAAAAATATGATGTTCTTCAAGTGTTCTTGACCTTCAAAAGTCTTCAAAACTCCAGAGAGAATCTCCAAAAATCGGATGTCCAAGAGTCCCCAAAAGATGGGCACCAACCTTCCTCAAATAGCCTTCCAAATGGATTTCCGAAATTGCCCCTGCAGGAGGTTGCGCAACCCGCGTGCTGTTGCGCGGGTGGTCCCTGAATGTAGCATCTTTGAGGTTTTGGGCCTCCATAGCTTAGCCCACTTGGCCCAGTGCGAGCCCAATCAGCTCCTAGCCCATTTTTCTTCAAGTTTTCTTCAATTTAAGCCCAATTTGGCTTCTCCAAATGATTCATAGCTCGTAAACTCGCCCGATTAATAATCTATACATGCTTGAATATACTCCCGCATCTTGCAAATTTAAATGTTTATTTCTCTCCAAGCCTTCAAATAATCATCAAGCTCGCTCCATGCATCATCTCCACCACCCATCAATCCTAAGATCCTTGTTTTCCACCAATTCCCATCGCTTTCCATACGTCCCGAACATTCCCGCTCCACTAGTCTCCATGAAATCTGCAATAAAGCTCACGAAACTAGAAAGTGCCCGAAATAGTCATAAAATAACAAAAAGGAAAATATGCATGAAAATTAACTAGATTATGGATGAAATATGCTAAAATAAACTATAAAAAGAAGTAAATAAAATGAAACTATCAAATCACCCCAAGCTTAAACCTTACTTGTCCTCAAGTAAGACAAGACTAAAATGAACTCGGGATGAACTATCCTAAGGAAAATAAAAAGAATGGATAGAACCGTAGAACTTGATCACCGTTAGTCAACATGGTCAGAACTGATCTTGCTATTATCTCATTAATTTTTCATCCGATGACAAAGGGACCATAAACCACAACCAGGATAACTCCTTTAGGTGAGTAAGGAGGGATGAGCAGTCGCAGCCTCAATGGAACATGCATACAATAAAGAATATATGTCGTAGGGAGAAAGTAGTTGGATGGGCTTGGGTGGAGCTCTTCTTTAAGTGTACACTCTGATCTCACGTTTTCCGGTTTCTCTCATGTGTAACTAGGTTTAATCGCTCGGGCACCGTTGTAGGAATCGGTTCACTTGGTGTTGGCCCAAACCTCCCGTAGTATCCGACTCGACAGTCTCCCTAACATCACTAATTTGCGAAAAACAACTCGATCTATATACAATAAAACATACCTAAATAAATGAATATCAAACGCCGGGTGACCAAAATGTTGGAAGATTTAGTTCAATAATTGAACCGGTCACCCTTTTCAGATTTCTGCAGCTGGGAATTTTCCTGCCCCTTTTTTTTTGTTTTTTTTTGTTATACTTGAAGGTAATGTAATAACAACCCTTTGACTCAAAATTTGGTTCCTAAAGTGTGTAAGTGGAACCGAAAAGGTAGTAATATAATCCGAATGGTCTAAGCGAGAAAATGACCATGTGTGGAGCATAAAGATATAATGTAAGCTCCTCTTCAAATTTGTGATTTTTTTTTCAAAAATAATGAAAATGTCCACATGTGGACTAAAAGACTTCTCTAAAATCCTAAGAAAATTGCAAAAATATATGGTGATGTAAAGAGACGGGATATGGATTCTACTCGGGGACAAGCACTAGTGCTTCATCCTAACGGTTCAAACATGATCAAGTGTGATCCTCTCGGCGGTAGTGACCGCAAGGCTAAGACATCCATTGCTATAGTATATCCTACAGTCATTAGTATTGTATGCATAATTTTTCATGAAAACTACCTGGTCATGATCACTTACCCCTTTAAGCTTCCAGCATCTGATCCCAAGTATGAAGTCCTAAACTACAACTAGTGGTCTCGGTTCGATGGGTGAGATAGCAACAAGATCCTGGACCAATAATGATACAATAACTATGAACCTGTTCCATGGCATCCAAGGAGGTGAGAATAAACAGACAACAAAAATGCATGAATGCTAATGCCCTAAGCTAAATGTTATGCAAAAATATAAAAGTAGAAAATAAGAAAATAAAATCTTTTTGGATTTTAAAAAAAATGAATGAAAATTAGCTTAAAACTAAAATGTTATGCAACCTAATTAAAAATGCATGAAAAAATAAAAGGAAAATGAAATGCCCCACCCCAAGCTTAAGAACAAGCATTGTCCTCAATGCTTAAGGTAAGGGCAAAAATGACCTAAATCGGAGGATTGGATGACGGGAGATGTCTGTGGCGGTGGTTTCATGAAATTACGACCAGTAGAACTCCGACAATCTTGAATTTTCCAGCGAGGTGGGTGCTGGAAGTTTATATGAGAGGAATGGAGTGGGAGGTCAACATGATTAAATGAAGAAGAAGGGAAGCTGAACATTTTAATCTATGGGTCAAAAAGGGTCAATTTCGGTCAATGTTGGTCAAGAAAAGTCAAAAGGTCAACTCATTAAAACCTTTGGTCAACACCTGGTCAAATAATAGCCAAAAATAGCCCAAATTGCCCAGCACAGTGCGTGGGTCGCGCAGAGTAGCACGCGGGTCGCGCAGACCTTGCAGTTAAGCCTTGGGCCAATGTCGCTTCATCACACATGGTCGCGCAACCCACCCGCGCAACAGCACGCGGGTCGCGCAACCTCCTGATCCTGATCTTCATTTTTGCTTCATTTTTCTTCGTTTTTCACCCGTTCTTGCTTTGGCAGGCCCCAAACACCTAGAAACTCTTGATTTCTTCAAAAACAATTCTTTTGAATCCCAAAAGCATCTTCAAAACTCATTTACTCAAATTAAAAACACAAAAACACAATGCTTTCCAAAAATGCCATTCTTTAACGTCTTTGGCGAGACGCCTCCAAACTTCACTTTAACACTTTGGGGCATCCAAATGGACGACATCTTGGACATTTGAATCAAAAACTTCATTGAATGGCTTCAATCTATGTCCATTAACCTTGTAAATTTTCCCCGTGTCGACATTTTTTACTCTTACATTTGACTAGTGTTAATAAACCTTCTTCAAGATATGTCACTCAAGTTACAATCTTGGAGTATAACTCTAAGACTTTGTTTTTGGAACGAAGTATAAGTCATCTTCTTGATTTAACCATTCCAACAATTCATGTCTCCTCTTCTTAGCCATAAGAATGCACTAAGATCTCCTTAGAGGACGAATTGTGATATGGTTTCTCAATCATTAAGATGATCACAAAACATGATACTAAAGTACTCTCGCATCTTTTCAGATTTGAGAACCTTTTATCTTTCTACCTAATTTGATTCTTCTCATTCGTTCTGCCATACATCTAATACTTTTCCAATGTTTCAGTATTATACTTAAACTTGTAAGTATAACCATATTTACTAAACTTTAGTAAATCATGACGAATAGTCTTATCGATCTTTGTGGTGGACTCGACCAGTGCACACGAATGTGTACTCGATACCTTAGTACTTTCACTTGACTTAATTTTCCAAAGATGAAAATTCTCATTCATCATACAACTTGTATGATTCCAAGTTTCGGTCCAATTGAAACTTGGGTGATGAGAATCTTTCCTTATTTGGTAAATTATGACACTACCACAACCGAAAGAATCAAACCCACTTTCCAATATTGCTATCAATGGAATCATATAAACAACCATTTTTCACAAATGTCATTGTAAGGACATTTAAAATAAATAAAATTAAAAATTTCCTTTTATTTTGAAGCTTGCGGAAAAACTTATCCTTACAATGCATATGAAAAACTTATTGTTATCTATTCCTAAGAAATATATCATAACTGTTAAGCAATAGCTCAAAATTCTGATCACTGAACCATGCGCTCGAAATCCATCTTCGCGATCAGAATCAACATATACTTCTTTTAAGCTTCCTCTCTTTTCTTTGATTCTTAAAACATCAACTTGTGATTTAGTCACATGATATAATAAGAATCTCAGAATACGAACTTAATAGAGTTAGATAGTGGATTTTACCCGAAGTAGAGTCAAACCTTTTTGACTTTACCATCCTTATGTTTGTTCAGATAATTAGGCAGCTTCGCAACCAATGCCCCTTCCTTTGGCAATAGATGGTTTAGGAAGTTGATCTTCTAATTAAATTTGCTTTACTAGTCCTCAAATCATTTCTGATTCAGCAGCACCAAGCAAATAGATTAAATCATAAAGGGTCATGTCATAGTCTGTTTCATAGTAGTCCTAAAGGAACTCACTGTGTAACTTAGAAAGTGATTGAACATCCAACTTTCTCAAGACTTTGACACCCAACTCTCCCGGCTTGTCAATATGTGACTTCATCTCCAAGATGTGATCACACATAGACCTTGCTTGCCAATCGGGCTTGAGTGACCTTGAACTTGTGGGTTAGGGAGAATAATTGGAGGGGGTAGAGGAAGTGAAATTCCAAGAGATTTGAGAAGATCATAGATGTCTAAACTAGACATCTACAATGAGAGATATTCAAGTTAGTTGATTTTTAAGTCCTTAATATAACACCCAATATGAAATATTAAGGCTAGGACCCAACACAACATTTAATAACTTGGAAGAGGGATGCCGTAATCCAAGCTATAAGATATTTGAAGTAGGCGAATGACGATTCACCAATTTCCACCGTGAAAAACGAAATAAATTATTAGGTTTTAATTGGATTCGAGACTCCTAGATCTTTTGAGATTCATTGAACTTTTCAATGACATGTTTCAATCTCGATTGTGCCCTCTCAAATTTTGTGGCTGGGATGCCGAGGATCACAAAACAAGGTGTGAATAACCATGCAAATTCACTTGGTACCCTTATTATTATCACCTAATCAATGTGCCGGTAACCCACACACGCTCCACCGATCTATGAAAAACATTAAGTCACCCTTTGTTATCCTTACTAGTCCAAGTTAGTGTGTCGGTTATCCACACACGCTCCACCAACGACTTGGTAAGGTACAAAGTGTGAATTTCATGGGTTAGCATCAAATTCACATTTTTCTAAGTAACTAAGATTGGGTATTTATAAAATGTTTAGTTACTTAGAATTTATCATTAATACTTTTAATGAAGGGAGAATTATTGTCCTTGTCCTACCCGTTCGGCTAACGACCCTCCACCAGTCAAGGAAGTGGTGGGTGAGAGTTGACACCCATTAAAATGTCATTTTATAGGAAGTAACCTTATATCCCCCTTATAGACCGGCTTCGTGAATGAGACCTACTAGCGGTAAGACTGACTTTTAATCTTATACATATATATAAATATTAACTTTTAATATTACAATAGTATAAGGGTGTATTTTACACATTTAAAATACTTGGTGGTTTAATCTAATAATTAAACTATACTCTTAATTTAATTAAACTTAAACCATGCCATTATGGAACTATTAACTCTTTTAATTAAACACTTTAATTAATTTAATGAAGTCCATAAAGTTTCAATTTTAACTTTTAAAATTGTAGGGCTTGGAATTAAAGTGTACATGGGGGGTGACTTTACAAATTCCAAAACTTGAGGGGTTTTGAAACTTTTCAAAACCCTTGGATTTTCATAACTTATGAGTTTAATTAAGGTCTTAAAAAAACTTTAATGAAGAGACTCTTGAACATCCATAACTTGAGGACAAGTTATGCAATTCATAAAACTATTTATGACAAAAAGACTCTTCATTTTGTTACCCATGACAATTTTATGAGTTTTTAAAATTCATAAATATGACTTTTCAAGTAACTTGAGGACAAGTTACAAAAAACACATTATTACCAACTTTTAGATTAATTTGGATTGAAAACAACTATCACATAATTTTTTTCCATTAATCTAAACAAACTCATAAACATGAACATTCATAATCAACAATTTTCAAGCATCATATAAACATGTATAAAACTTGAAACTTTGATTATAACTTTATTTGGATGAGAATAAACATTACCATAGTACCAAAAACAAAATTTATGAACAAAAACACTTTGTGGTAATGACTCTAATCCAAAACAGGCCAAAAAACACGAATATATGCTGTCAGGGGGTCAAACTCGACGAGTTGGATGAATTTGTTCATGGACTCGTCGAGTCTGCTGTCCAGACAGCAAAAAATCGGTTTTTTTTTCAGCTATTTGCATCAAGTATAATTGAAAACAACCCATGGATCTGATACCACTGTTGGGTTTTGGTATAATACAACATCCTATGGTGCACATACAACCCTAAATACCTTGGATCTATTTCTTCACTAATTATACATGAAAATGGTTTCCAAGGTATTAATGTTACAACTAGCATGCATTTAACATACAAACTACATATAAGATACTAGTTAGTATATCATACCTTTTGATGGAGCTGGAAGTCTTGGTGTATTTGGCCTTAAAGAGCTTAGCCCCAATAGTGTGGAAGCCTCAAATGGAATCACAACACACCATGGACAAAGGATGAACTTGAGAGAGAATTCAATGCACACAAAAGACACCATGAACTCCAAGAAGATACAAGTGGCGGTTTTGGGCAATGAAGTATCTATTTATATGTGGGATTTCTAGGGTCATGGATATAACCCAAATCCATACGCATGGGTTTTTATGGTCCATGGTTCATGTGGCCCGACTCTTTATGTATCCATACATAAAGTTGCTCCAACATGGATCATAAGCCCAACACATATAAATATAGCTAATTATCATAATTAGTCCCCATAGATTTAATTAGTCTCTTTTGACCACTAAATTAAATCCAACTTAATTCTTGATCAATACTAATTAAAACATATTAATATATTATAACTTATAATATATTAATAAACCATAAATAGCCTTATCTCAAAAGTCCATCCTAACAAATTGTCCTGATGATATGTAACCCAAATGGACCATGCTACTCTCGTGTCGAATACATACCAATAATAGTTATGGACTTAGACACCTAATCCAACAGTTAGTTCTCTAGTGGTTTTATCATCTATTCTAGTATGATCGGCGGTTGCTTATGGAATAATTTTTGGGTTCAAAACCTACTGTTGCTTGGAGAGGAGTGGTAGCAGGAAGATGGTGATGTCAGTTGCATGAGTTGTTTGGTCATTGGAAATGTAAGGGGAGTTTTATATTCGCATGGGTTGTAGACGGTTAGAGTTCAGTGATTCTTTGAGAATGGAAGTTAGGGGTGAAAATTCATCAGTTCTGGGCAAGGGTTGTGGTTTTTAGTCGCCAACATAAGAACTCAAGGAATTGGTAAGGTATCATGGGAAGTGATTTGGATCATCAGACTGATTAAGATTTTAAGAGTATTCATCAGGATTTCAGGAATTGGGTGATCATTGAGTTTGGAAAATAATGGAATGTTAGTATTGATTAGCACAGGTCATAGGCAGTTCATGTTATATGAGGTTGATGGGTTAGGAACCCATCAGATATAAGGGATGAGAGAGCTTCGTCGAATCCAGGTAGGGGAGAACCGATCAGGATTTACGGGAGATAGGAAGGGTGTGAACTAGGGCAAGTTTCACATCTTGTCCAGGAGGAGAGATGACCCAAGTGGCCGTTTATATTGAGGTTGTGTAAGTGGGAGTTCAGGAAACTTCCAACCGTTGGTCGACGTCTTCCTTATTATGCATAGCAGGCTTGTGGTTAAGTCCAGGTTGAGGGCTTCAGAATTCGATGTATGACCCGAACACCTAATTGGATGTAGGTTTCGACTGAGGATGTGTGGGGTTGTGATGGTTAGGGTGTGGTTAGGCCATGGGTGGAAACCATGGTTGGCTTGAGGTGTTGTAAGACGGCGATGGGATTGTAGCATTCACCAGTTTGAGGTAGACTATCATTAGAGGTGGTCAGGAACGTAAAGGAGGAATCATTTTGTGTCTTGGGAACGTCAATCAGGATTGTCGAGGAGTATTTCTTTGTTTTAGGTTGAGGACCATTGGGGTCCGGGGCAGATTCAGGCTTGTGTAGCTCTAGATGGGTAGGACCCGTGGGCAAGGCCGCTCCGTGGTATAGTTGGGTGGAACCCATGGACGAGGCCCATGTGATTATGGAAATACAGGTGGGACCTGGTGGAGACCATTGGGTCAAGGTTTTGGATCTTGAGTTGCAGGATCAAGTGGGTGGTCAGTATGTGAAGCAGAGGGGTTTATAGGCTAGGTAGCCTTGTTATTTGGACTCTTGGGAACCTGGTCGTTGAACCAGGTGCGAGACTGGTAGTCTCAACAATGGTTTGGGAACCTTTATATCTCAGTCTAGTGCGGGGTTGTCATGAATCAGAAGGTCTTGGGTGAAAAGCAAGTGCAGATCTGTGGATCTCGGGTTATGAGTTGAGTATCGGGTTGGTTTTTGGGTGAGATCTCGATTCGGGTATCGCGAGTGTTTTGTGCAAGATTTTCTTTTCAGTGGGATAAGGATTGGGGTATCTATATGTCGAGGGCATCAATCGAAGGGTTCAAGGGTAATGAATGGATTCAGTGTTGATGATAGATCAAGCTCTTGTGATTGTGTTTTGGATTAATTCTATTGGTGAAGGGCATCAAGATAAGTCAAGGCAGTATTATTGATTAGGAACTCATGTGTGGAGTAGCTTGTTATTCGGAGGAGATGTTGTGTATCACCCTAGAATTTGCAGGTATTTCCGAATCCTCCCTTTTATTGTTATGTTGTCGTTTTTAGTCCGTGGGGATGGAAGGGTGTATCCATGAGATGCCCTAATGGTTAGTAATGTAATTTTGGAACACGAGGAGTACGTTGTGCGTATATAAGGGTACGCTGAGCGTACTAGGTGCACCTTAGTACGATGGGTGTACACTTGTGTATGTTGGGCGTACTCACGTTAGATGGAAACCCTAATATTTAGGGTTTGGGTGGTATGTAAGTATCCTTATGAGCTCATAACCCTCTACCATTTCAACCTCATAGTCTTGAAGGGTTTTGAGCACTATAACATCCCTATGGTGCACATACAACCCTAATGCTTTGGATCTAAGTTTTCACAAGTTATACATGCAATATTTCATTTTTTTTCCAAAGCATGAAGCCTAACTAGCATACAAATTTGATAAGTGAAACATAAAAACAAGTAAGATGATTACCTCTTTGTTGTAGCTTGTAGAACTTGGCCTTACAAGAGCTTAGCACCTCAAATGTGATGCCTCAAATAAGTCACAAACACCGAGAACAATGGAGGATTACGAGAGAGATTGAGAAGCTCCAAAAACAGCTAGGGTTTCTTGTTGGAATTCTCTTGTGTCATTTTAGGAGCTTAGGGGTTACATTTATAGTGTAGAATTCCAAGGATCACTTGTAAACCCTAATTCATTCATATAGGCTTTTAATCCAATAACTCTTTTGGACTAACTCTTCATTGGCTATCACATAAACTTAGTCCATCACCAATCAACATAGATCATTAGACCAAACTATATGTATCACTGATTTACATAATTAGTCCCCGTTAATTTAATCAGTTTCTTTTGATCACTAAATTAATTCTTGATCAATACCAATTAAATAATATGATTTCTCAATTAATATATTATTCTTATAATATATTAATAAACCACAAATAACCTCTTTCTCAAATATACATCCTATCAAATTGCTCCGGTGAAAGCAACCCAAATGGACCATGCTACTATTGGGTCAAGTACATACCAATTATAGTTATGGGATTAGACACCTAAAGCCAACAGTCTCCCACTTGGATAAGTCTAATAACTATAATTGCAAGTACGACTTCAAAATCCGATTAGCAATCGTAGCTCTCAAAATCCGCTGTCGAACTTTGACCTAGTCAATGACGCGTCCTTTAGATAAGTGATCATATAATCCTCTATTCTTCAAGATATCGTGTGGACAAAGACATGGAATAAAGTCATACTCATTATCCAACTATTTGTTTCCCGATTTCTTATTTGTTTGACATAGAACTTAATTGAACACATCAATTGAGTCCTGACTGGGATCGGCACACAAGTCAAAACAAAATCATCGAGGGGCCCACGATATCGCTTTTAATCCTCTTAGGATAAAAGAGCAAGATAAACGTCGACTTATATGCTTGTAATGATTACTTGTTAAATCATACACAACAACATGTTTTATAACATCAAGTTACTGATGCGTTTTCATACTATCAATGCATAACCAACTTGCAATCAACAACTCATACATCTTGGTTTGAAGACTATACAATATTATCGTCTCACAATCACTCGTGATAAATTCCATGAAGTGATTTATGTGAACGTCGGTTTAATCCAATACTCAAATTCTTATTTCAAGAGCACTCATGAATGTTGTAGCAAACTTTTTCTATGTATAAAACACCTTAGACAACCTACAAGCCAATTCATGACAGTCTAACTTCATATCCTACTTCCAAAGTATGATCGACTGTGAATAGTTTGAATAATCATATATTTTGGAATTCAAAACATGCAAAAGTGAAACATAAAGTAAACAATTGACTAAAGACATCAAACTTTACTTATAAATAAAACTTTATTATTTATTCATCAAATGTCAATTACATTTATTTATTACAAGTTTCTAACTGTCTATATAATCACTAAAACCATTATCGGCCCTTAGGCCAATGCTCTTAGCATGCTGAAAATGCTTATCCCTACTCAGTCCCTTTGTAAGGGGATCTGTTGGGTTATCCTCTAACGATACCCTCTTCACTACGAGGAGTCCCTCTTCTACTCGATGTCTTATGAAGTGATATTTTCTGTCGATGTGCCTGGATCTGCCATGACCCCTCATTTTCCTTGGATAAGGCAACCATACCCTCGTTGTCACAGAAAATTTCTGTAGGCTCCTTTACAGCTGGTACAACTCCAAGGTCTTCGATGACTTTCTTTAGCCATATTGCCTCATTCGACGCTTCGCTTGCTGGTATGTACTCTGATTCGCACGTTGAATCAGCCACAATTTTCTGTTTGAAACTTTTCCATGTTACCGCTCCTCCATTTTGGGTAAATACCCAGCCCGAATGAGAGCGGAAATTATCTCTGTCAGTCTGAAAGCTGGCGTCACTATACCCTGTCACTCTCAAGTCATCACTCCCACCGATGGTAAGGACCCAGTCCTTAGTCCTCTGCAGGTACTTAAGAATGTTGTTTACTGCAGTCTAGTGAGCTCTACTAGGATTCCCCTGATATCTGCTGACCATGCTCAAAGCAAAGGCCACATTAGGGCAAGTACATGTCATAACATACATGATCGAGCCAAATGCGGAAGCATATGATATTCGGCTCATCTCTGCTATCTCGACATCGGTACTCAGACTCTGAGTCTTACTCGGTTTTGTATTGCTCTAGATGGGCAATTCTCCTTTCTTAGAATTCTCCATGCTGAAACGTTTCAACACCTTGTCCAAGTAGGTACTTTGACTAAGTCCTATTAGTCTTTTACTCCTATTTCTCAATATCCATATCCCCAGAATGTAAGCAGCTTCACCAAAGTCCTTCATAGCGAAACACTTTCCAAGTTAGGACTTAACCTCCTGCAAGGTTGGAATGTCATTTCCTATAAGAATGTCATCTACATACAGCACCAGAAAGCTAACTATACTCCCACTAGCTTTGACATACACACATGAATCATCCTCATTTTTTGAAAATCCAAACTCTTTGACTTTCTCATCTAAACAAATATTCCATCTGTGAGATGCTTGCTTTAGTCCATAAATGGATTTCTCAAGCTTACACACTCTATTAGGTTACTTTGCATCTACAAAACCCTCTGGCCGACTCATGTAAACATCTTCAGCCAAATTCCATTAAGGAAAGTAGTTTTGACATCCATCTGCCATATTTCATAATCATGAAACGCTGCTATGGCTAACATAACCCTTATAGATTTAATCTTCGCTACTGGGGAGAAGGTCTTGTCATAGTCAACTCTAGGATTTTGAGTAAAGCCCTTCGCAACCAATCACGCCTTATATGTATGTACTTTCCCATCCATGTCGGTCTTCTTCTTGAAGATCCATTTGCACCCGAATGTCTTGCGACCCGGTACATTGTCAACTAAGTTCCAAACTTGATTGTCATACATGGACTGAATCTTGTTGGCCATCACCTCTTTCCACGTTGCAGACTCTTGGTCCGCCATGGCTTCCTTGTATTTGTTAGGTTCATCCAAATTTATCAGTGTGCTATCACTGATAAAACGTATCACCTTCACTTGTTATATGAGAACCATACAACACAGGTGGACCACTAACTCTACTGGAACGTCTCAGAGGTACAGACTCGTCAACTGGTTCAATAGGAGTCTCATCCTTAGGTTGATTGCTAGTGTTAGAGGTTCCTTCATCGCTTAACTTTTGAAGATCTTCAAGGTTAATTTGCATCCCACTATCCTCTTGGCATATGATTTCTCTTTCACGAAAGACACCCCTTCGTGCTACGAAGTACACGTTCTCACTAGGTCTATAAAACAAATATCCAAAGGATTTATGTGGGTAGCTGATGAAAATATAAGGCTCACTACGAGGTTCAAGCTTGTCGTGATTCTTTCGTCTTACGAAAGCCTCGCAACCCAAAACCTTGATATGTGCTAACGAGGGAACCATCGTTGTCCACATTTCATGATGTGTTTTGGCAACCTTCTTAGTTGGGACTAGATTAAGGATATGGGCGGTAGGCTCTAAGGCATACCCCCAGAATTAGATATGTAATGAAGCTCGACTCATCATGGAACGAAACATGTCCAACAATGTTCGATTGCGCCCCTCAGCCACACCGTTAAGCTGTGGTGTCCTAGGTGGCGTCAATTGTGAAAGAACTCCACATTCCTTAAGATAGCCGTGGAACTCAATACTAAGATATTCACCACCTTGATCGGATCGGAGCATCTTAATTTTCCTGCCCAACTGATTCTCCACTTCATGCTTAAACTCTTTGAACTTTTCAAAGGTTTCTGACTTATGTTTGATTAAGTAGATATACATATATCTGCTATAATCTTTGGTAAAATTCACGTAGAAGCGGTTAGCATCCCTTGTGGCGGATCTAAATGGCCCACACACATCGGTGTGTATGAGATCCAACAAACCCTCACCTCTTTTACAAGTACCAGTGAAAGGTGACTCGGTCATCTTTCCAAGCAAACAAGATTCGCATGTGTCATCCTACTTTAAGTCAAAGGACTCCAACACTCCATCCTTTTGGAGTTGGGCTATGTGTTTCTTGTTAACATGTCCAAGATGACAATGCCACAAGCATGCCTTGTCCAAACCATTGTACGAATCAATTTGCAATAAATTATTTCCTAAATTGTCTACAACCGTCATAGTTTCATATATACCATTACAAGGCAATGATTGAAAATAAAATTTACCATTATAAAAAGCATTAATAGAACCAATTTCATTGTTAAATGAAAATCTAAAACCTTGTTTATACAAATCATGAAAGGAAATAATGTTTCTCGCCATATCTGACGAGCAACAACAATTATTAAAATCTAACTCTAACCCATTACTAAGCAATAAAAAATAAAATCCAATCTTGGTGACAGGCGATGCTTTCCTATTCCCCATGTTCAGGTTCATCTTCTCGTGCTCCACATCTCTACTTCTTTTTAGACCCTGCAAATCAAAACAAATGTGAAAACCACATCATGTATCATGGACCCAAGAACAAGCAAGTGATGAGTTATTAGATAGAATAGTGTAAATACATGTGTAGGTGGGCTTTATCATCCTATCCTTAATGTCTTGCAAGTATTTAGGGCAACTTCATTTCCAATGCCCTTTTTCATGACAATGGAAGCACTCTGCTTCCTTTGGGTTGGATGAGGGAGTAGCAGAACCACCTTTGGATCCACTAGAAGAGGATCCATAACGTGACTTTACCTTGTGATTCTTTGTAGGAGCTTCCCTTTTCTTCCATTTACCATGTCCAATTGCCAGGACTGGGGCAACAGTAGTAAGAGTGGGCACAACACACTTGTCTTTCAAAATACTCTCAACAGTTCTCAGAAGGCCTTGAAGCTTGCTTAGAATGACTTCATCCTTGTTCATATGGTAAGTCATTCTGAACTGATCATAAATAGGAGGCAAAAAGTGTAGGATAATGTTGATAGCCAACTCTTCTTTGAAGTTGACATTCAACTTTAGAATCTTTGCATCTTTTGCAAGTGGGCCGTGAAGGACTCTCTATCCTTCATCCTTGTTGTTATCATGGAAGCAATGATTTCATACCTTTCTTGTTGAGCACTCTGATGGTACCTTTCCATAAAGTCTTGGTGCATCTCGAAAGGCCAGAAGTCCTCATAGGACTTCTGAAGCTCAGATGTCATAGTGGCTAGCATGATGCATGACACTTTTGCCGCGTCTTTCTCATGAGCCCTATACTCATCCAGTTGCTCAGGAGTAGCAGTTTCTTCATCAATCTCCTTTAGCTCCTTATCGATGATATATTCTTTTTCCTCGTAACGAATGGCCATGCGAATGTTTCGAATCCAATCACTGAAATTCGACCCATCAAAAATGACCCTCCCACATAAGTTCATGAGGGAGAAAGAGTCGGAAGAGTTTGAGTTTGCAGCATTGTTTGAAGTAGACATCTGAAGAGGGATGTCGTAATCCAATTGCAAAATATTTGAAGGTAGGTAAATGACGATTTACCACTTTCCACCATGAAAAACGACATTGAGGATTAAGTTTTAAATGAATTGAAATTCCTAGATTCTTTTGAGATTCATGAACTTTTCAATGGCATGTTTAAATCTCGATTATGCCCTTCAAGTTTGTGACTGGGATACCAAGGATCACAAACGAGGTGTGAATAACCATGCAAATGTGCTTGGTACTCTTGATGTCATTTATCACCTAATCAATGTGCCAATTAACCACACACGCTCCATTGACCTATGATAAACATCGAACTACCCTTTTCCACCCTTTCTAATCCAAGTTAGTGTGTTAGTTAACCACACACGCTCCACTAACGACTTGGCAAGGTGCAAAGTGCAATTTCATGGAATAGCACCATTTTCATATTTTTCCTAAAGTAACTAAGATTGAGAATTTATAAAAAATATTTAGTTACTTTATATTGTCATTATACTTATTAATGAGAATTAATGTCATATCCTACCCGTTCGGCTAACGACCCTCCACTAGTCAAGGGAGCGGTGGGTGAGAGTGGACACCCATTCAATCGCCATTTTATAGGCAATTTCCTTATACCCCCCCCCCCCCCCCCCTTATAGACTAGCTTCGTGAATGAAGCCTACTAACGGTAAGGCTGACTGTCTTATATACACACAAATATATATATATATATATATATATATATATATATATATATATATATATATATATATATATATATATATATAAGTATTAAACCTTTAAAATTATAATAGTATAAGGGTTGAATTTTAAACTTTTAAAATTCTAGAATTTAGAATATAATGTGTCATAAATGAGACTTTTCAAGTTCCAAAACTTGAGGGCAGGTTTTGAAACTCTTCAAAACCTTTTGAATTCCAAAACTTAGAATTTCATGTTTCATAAATGAGACTTTTCCAATTCCAAAACTTGAGGGCAAGTTTTGAATCTCTTCAAAACCATTTAGATCAAATTTTAAACTAATAAAATAATCATATAATTTTATTTTTTACCAATTTGACCTAATTCAACTCTTATAGAAAGATAATCTCAAATTAAATAATACAAATAATTAGTTTATCAGGTAAACTAGTAATTATCTTAAAATTTTGACAATATCTTTTAATTGGATGAGGATGGTCACCACCATATCAGAAAAAACAGATTTTATGATACAAAACAAATTATGGCAATGATCCTAATCCAATTCTGGCCAAAAAAACCCGAAAATCTACCAACAGACTGTCCAACTCGTAGAGTCTGGCAATGGACTCATTGGGTTCATCATGGACTCGTCGAGTTCTTCATAGGACTCATCGAGTCCAACAGTCAGAGAGTAGTTTTCAATTTGCTTCAACTTTGAACACTTAATAAATGCATCAATATAACAGAAAACACCCTAGGCTCTGATACCACTAAAGGGTTTTGTGAACTATAACATCCCTATGGTACACATACAACCCTAATGCTTTGGATCTAAGTTTTCTCAAGTTATACATGCAATATTTCATTTTTCCAAAGCATGAAGCCTAACTAGCATACAACTTTGATAATTGAAACATAAAAACAAGTAAGATGATTACCTCTTTGTTGTAGCTTGTAGAACTTGGCCTTACAAGAGCTTAACACATCAAATGTGATGCCTCAAATAAGTCACAAACACCAAGAACAATGGAGGATTATGAGAGAGGTTGAGAAACTCCAAAAACGGTTAGGGTTTCTTGTTGGAATTCTCTTGTGTCATTTTAGGAGCTTAAGGGTTACATTTATAGTGTAGAATTCCAAGGGTCACTTGTAAACCCTAATTCATTCATATAGGCTTTTAATCCAATAACTCTTTTGGACTAACTCTTCATGGACTATCACATAAACTTAGTCCATCACCAATCAACATGGATCATTAGCCCAAACTATATGTATCATTGATTTACATAATCATTCCCTGTTAATTTAATCAGTCTCTTTTGATCACTAAATTAATTCCAAATTAATTCTTGATCAATACCAATTAAATAATAGGATTTCTCAATTAATATACTATTCTTATAATATATTAATAGACCACAAATAACCTCTTTCTCAAATATACATCCTATCAAATTGCTCTGGTGAAGGCAACCCAAATGGACCATGCTACTATTGGGTCAAGTACATACCAATTATAGTTATGGGCTTAGACACCTAATCCAACAGAAATACGATATGGTTATTTGATATTGTGATATGTTAGAACAACATGCTAGTGATAGGCTAGGGATCTTCAGGAATTGCATGATAGAATTGCCTGATTGTATGATACCTGATAGCCTAGGGTTTTTCTTATATGAAATTGACATCATTACTATAGTTGCTTAGTGTATGCGTTACAGTTATATATAACTAAGATCTTATAGCATGTGAATGTTTGGCTTAGCCTTATTTCTTGTTCTTGTCTGATGAAGGGATTAGGGTAGGATCAAGTATTCAAATGTCTATAGGGTCCAACGTTATGTATGGCTAGCATACACGAGTGCTGCAGGGTTAGTGGAAGTTTCATGGATGAGTTGTGCGGGGTCAGTCAACCAGTTATGAGATATTTAGCCTTCCTCTAGGAGTGAGGATTGAGTGCTCGCCTATGCTTATGTATATTTTTAGGGCGTTGTGATGATACTTGAGACAAATATAGGTAGGTGTGGAAGGTAGTATGGGCCTGTACTACTGAAAGCACAGATTCCATACGCGTAACAAGGAAGTCACAACCCCTAGGGATTTGTTGGGAGTTGGTTCCCCATTATTATATGGAATGTCTGATATCTTCCTGGTATATTTTCAGCATGGTGGTTATGAGGCGATTTGTGATCGGATCTGGCTCAGGATCAGGAGATGGTGGTCAGGGGGGACCAGCAGTGCCCGAGACCATTTGTGACATCCCCAAAATCACGGCCAGAAAAGACCGGTTTGTTTATGCTTTGTTTAAAAATCAGAGTAACATTTTAAATAAAAGTGTTGCGGAATTTGTCCCAAAACAAAATATGATAAAGATTTATCAAAAGCATTTCTATAGAAATGTATTTCATTAAAAGACTTGGTATGTCATGTTCGTACAGATCAAAAGCATAAACAATACAATATAAGCCTTACTACATTATTTCATATCTACAGGACTATATCCATAATCCCTCGTCCAAACATCATATCTATGCTCAAGCGCCACTACCTGTAATACATAAAACTGAGTGGGTCAGGCTTGGGAGCCTGGTGAGCACATAGGGTTTTCAACCCACAATAAACAAGTTTATTAATTTCATCAATCAACAATAACCCGATTACCCGTTCCCGTTATCCTCACTTTACGTCCCTAAACACCTATCATAAGGGACCTAGCCTAAGGATCATCATCGGGACGGACACTACTTCTAAGGGGATTCCTTAACAATAAATGTCCTAAAGGCAACCATGTGGGGGATGGAGTACACCGGTGAACACATCGTTCACAAACACCTACAGGTTGCGAGCCTGCTAGTGTCCCACTGCACTGTCTAGAAGAGTCCATGGTCGTCATCCATACTCCGCTAGATGACAGAATCAACAACATCAACATCGAGGTCTCTCATCATTTTATCACACATCACCTATTACATCTACCCATGTTTTACCCCAACATTTTTGTAGATATAAAATACATATACAGTTCAAATCATTGAAAACATGTATAACAATGTTCATCCAGCATAGATAGTAAGTATTCAGATAATATACACACATAGCACGTAGTTTATATAAAATACTTCATATCTATGTGTAAGCTGAAAGTAACTATGCACTCACTTGAAAGGTGGTGACTCAGCATTCGGACAGCGCTTCGATACTCTCAAAACGATTTTCCTTCGATAAAACCTAGTATCGATACCACTAGGGTTTAGTCTAACGATAACCGCGACAAATTAATTGTCTGACTATTATTATTATTATATAAGCGTTAATAACACTCAATATAACTCATAATAATAGCCCAAATAATTATTTTAAGAACCTAATAACATTCCTATAATTATTTGAAAGCTATATAAAAAATTGCGTAAGCGTAGCACACTTACAGCGAGTTTTATCGAAAACCGGAACTTAATTGGAGCAGCGTTTCGAAACCGAAAGACTCCTTTTTCTCGGGACTTCGGGAGCCTCGGGGCTTCCTTAGGGTGCTAGGGGGTTTATCTAGGGTTTAGGGGGGTTTGGGGTTGTAGAGAGAGAAAGAAACTAGAGAGAGAAAGGGTTTTGGTGTGAAAATGGAGGCAGCCTTCGGCCCCCTTTTATAGATGCGAAGCCTCGGTGGTATGCTGGGCGTTCAGCAGCTACGCGGGGCGTAGCTTCGGATCAGACCTCCAGGTGGCAAGCTTCGCATGGTGCAACGCGGCCTATCCTCGGACCACATGAAGACCCTTCGTACGCGGCGCGTTCTGAGCTCGGACGCTGGGCATAGCGAGGGGCGACGCGTCACTTATCCGAGGCGGGTACCGAGTCAGCAATGGAGGGTCCAGATTGCGCCACGTCATTGGATTTGCAACAGACTTCGCAATTTCGAGTTACAACTTCAAAAATTCGTAAATTTCGTGTACGACCTCCGTTTTCGATGTTCTTTATATCCACGCGAAGGTGGGAACGTACTCTACAACTTTCATTTAGACTCCGTCGGCTAATTTTGGTTTGATTTTAAATTTTATATTATTAACAGGCCGGGATAGGATTGGTCCGTTAAATCCTCATAACTTCTTCATCCGTTTTCGCCCATCTTTTTCTCGTTACGCTACTCTCAAAGAGATCTTCGATTCTCGTTTAGGTCATGTCGACTAAAATCACTCGATCTAATATTCGAATTTCGGGTTGTACACTGCTATTCCGAAACTTCGAAAAACCATAACTTCTTCATACGAAGTCAGATTTGGGCGTTCTTTTTATCGATGTTCTTAGTTTAACATATTCTACGACTTTTGTTTAGATCGCTAAGGCTAAATCTCGCTCTATCGTAAATTCACTATTTACGTTTTCCGGTATCGTGCCGGTTCTGTCGTGAAACTTCGACGGGTCATAACTTCTTCGTTATAACTCGGATTTCGGCGTTCCTTATATCCCCGGAATCCTTGTTTCGACCTCTACAACTTTAGGTAAAGATATCGGGCTTATCTCACACTTTAATTTTGACGCTTATTTTTATTCTTTATTAATTATACATTTATAATTAAATAATAAACACATAAACACACATAATTCACATAATACTCAAATATTTCATCTTTATTACTTCAAAAAGAGTTACAATAGTTGACCTAGACTATTACATTGACAAAAATGCTTGACCCTAAAACCCGGGCGTTACACCATTGGTCAGATGATATCAGATGAGTTGGATGCTAGGATTAGGGAGATCCTGCATGATAAGGTTTCTACACTGTTCTGGGCTCAGTTACCGGAGATGTTTGGGTCTATTAAGACCACTATGGTCGAGTACTTTGATGAGCACTATGCAACCATTTCCGAGACGGCTGCTGTTGCAGCTTCCGCAACCATAGTAGCTGCAGGTGGTGGGGCCAATTGAGCTTTCCAATACTGAGACTTCGATAACACGAAGCCCCCGACTTTCGATGGGATTCAGGACCCGATCATAGCCATGGGGTGGCTATCTGATGTGGAGGGATGTTTCGTCACATGCTCATGTCCTACCGACCAGAAGTTCAGGTGTGCTTTGAACCTGCTGAGGTATGGAGCAAAGGACTGGTGGAGATTGATGACGAGGTCATATTCTAATGAGCAGCGAGTGGCGGTTACTTGGGATCAGTTCAGGGAGATGTTTCATGCTCGCTACATTTCGCGAGTTGATCGAGAGCGACTGGCACATGAGTCATTGGATTTGAGACAAGGATTGGAGTCGGTGACGAAGATCACCCGTATGTTTACTGAGAGGGTGATGTTTTGCCCGAATTTTGCTTCCGAGCAGGCTCAAATGACACGTTATCTGAGCATGCTCAAGACTGACATCAAACAGTTTCTTGCTACCCAGCGTTGTGATACATTACTGGAGTTACAGGAGGCTGCTAGGCGGCGTGAGCTTGAGATTGAGCTGTAGTTGACAGAGCAGAGGCAGGCCCCGATACAGTCACAACCGGTGCCGAAGTGGTCCAAGACTGCTGATTCTAGGTCTGGAGGTCAGTGCGGAAAGGTTCATTCAGGAATTTGTCGATCCGGTAATGAGTGCCGCAAATGCGACAATGGGGGCACTTTGCGAGGGCTTGCCACTAGTTAGCCCCGGTTCAGGATATGAGGATTTGCTAGCACTACTTTCAGGTTGGTCACGTGAAGACCAACTGTCCATTGCTCACGACCAGGCCATCGCAGGCTCCAGCGCCGGCTACACTAAGGATTGTTGATGAGAGTCAAAGTGGAGCAGAGCTCCCAAAGGCTCGGGGACGCGCCTTCTAGCTCACGGTCGAGGAGGCCAAGACAACACCCGATGTGGTGGCTGGTATGTTTCTATCCTTCATCTTATTAATTATAGTTGTTTTATGCTTATGTGTTTGTACCTATGTTAGGTACGTTCTTAGTGAATTCTCTGCCTGCTCTGGTATTGTTTGACTCGGGGGAGAGTCGGTCATTTGTCTCTCGATCTTTTAGTAGGGAGTTCGGTTTGCCCTTAGGAGAGCTAGAGTGTTCGTTGCGAGTCTCCATCACCAACAAACATGAGATTTCTGCTTCTTCAGTCTAGCAGGGTTGCGTTCTGGAGAACTTCGGGGTATGTTTCCCGATTGACTTGATTCCCATGGGGGATGTTTGTGTGATAGTGGGTATGGATTGGCTGAGTAATTTTGGTGCCATGATTGACTGTGAGGGTCAACATGTGGCAGTTCGAACCCCAAGTGGGGGAGAACTGGTTATCTATAGCGAGGACACCAGGTTGGGTTCAGTGTTCTGTTCAGCCGCCATGGCTCGACAGTATATTCAGCAGGGGTGTGCGAGTTATTTTGCATATGTGGTGGATACGCGGGTTAGGGATCAGGTCTCAGTTTCATAGGTTCCAGTTTTCAGAGAGTTCGTTGATGTATTCCCGGAGGAGTTACCCGGAGTGCCTCCAGAGAGGCATGTCGAGTTCAGAATCGACCTTGTGCCAGGTGCGGCCCTTATTGCCAAGGCGTCGTACCGATTGGCACCACCAGAGATGCAAGATCTGTCATCTCAGCTGCAGGAACTGCTAGTCAAGAAGTTCATCCGTCCGAGCAATTCTCTGTGGGGAGCGTCGATTATCTTCATCAAGAAGAAGGATGGTTCACACCGGATGTACATCGATTACCGGGAGTTGAACAAATTGACGGTGAAGAACTGTTATCTACTTTCCCAGATTGATGATCTCTTTGATCAACTATAGGGAGCATCTTGGTTCTCCAAGATAGACTTGAGGTCCAGGTACCATCAGGTCAGGGTGAGGGAGGAGGACGTGGAGATGACCGCGTTCCGAATTGGATATGGACATTATAAGTTCATGGTGATGCTATTTGGGCTCAACAATGCGCCGACCGTGTTTATGGACCTGATGAATTGGGTATGCAGACCGATGCTCGATGGTTCGGTCATTGTGTTTATAGATGACATATTGGTGTATTCTAAGATCAGAAAGCAGCATGAGGAGAATCTCCGCGAGCTACTAGGAGTTTTGAGGCGAGAACGACATTATTCCAAGCTCTCGAAAGGGTATTTTGGGCATGTCGGAGATGGTAAGGAATGATTTCGAGGACGAAATTTAATTTAAGTGGTGGAGAGTTGTAACACCCTGTTTCGAATCGTTTCCCGTTTCAGGGTAGTGATCAGGGTTTGGGTATTATCAGACTTAGGATCCTTGAAGAATTGAGATTTGGGTTCATTTGGAGGTGGATGATGTAATTTGGATGATCGGGGTATTGAGTTTGTGTTTTGGAGTGAAAGGGTATTTTGGTAATTTGTTAGCTCGGGCTTTTATGAAAACTGGAGGTTTGTTCGGGATATGGTAAGGAAGGTACGAGTTGATTAAAGCTTATAGCTTATTGTTACCTTTTCATGGATATATGGATCGTCAGAATCAGATTTATAATGAAGAAGTTATGGCCTTCGGAATGTGCAGGTTTGAGAGGAAACCCTAGTATGCAGGGCGTACCTAGGGAGTACGCGGGGCATACTGATGCGAAGGGCATTACATTGGGCGTAATGTGGTGTACGCTTAGCGTACTGCGAGGGTTTCATCGGCGGTGCGAGACCTCGTACGCTGGGCGTACGAGGAGTACGCGAGGCATACGAGGAGTAAAGGAAAAACCCCAACTTTTGGATGTGTGCCCTATATAAGCACATTAAGTATTTTGGGCTTGTCTCTTTACCAGCCTCCAAGTCCCCAAACCCTAGAAATCGTCCCTTAGCCTCCATGGTGGTGTTTTTGAGCTCATTATGTGCATCTTGGTGTTTTTGGGTCATTTCCAATAAGATGGAGTTTGGTGCAAGGTTGTGGATCAAGGAAGAGCTTGTGGATCTTGATTATGCGCTTCATTTCTAGCTTGTTTGAGGTAAAAAGCTATGATCTTGTTCATTGTTGGCTTGGATCTATTATATATGATCTTATCATTTTTTGCAGCCGCGGCACCATCCTCACCGCCCTTCATCTTCACGACATCTTGATTCCCCATCGTCATCTACTATCCATCCATATTATCAACATGATGATCCTCTTCAAACCATCCCTGATTACGATTATCAGCTGCATGAACCTATGTAGGTTGACTTTCAGGATGCACCCCACTCACCTCCGCCTCCACCACCTCATTTTGACCCTACCACCCCTATCACTTAACAACACTATATTGAGATTTTTCAGGATATTACTAGCATTCGTGAGGATATTACTGGTATCCGTGAGGATATCACTGACATTCGCACCGACATGAAGCACATTAATACCAATTTCTGTAATTTTTGGACCGCTTTCAACTCACTCCAGGAGGAGATGTTCCGCTGATTTTCGCTTCCACCCCCCTCCTCAGTAGACCTTCCCTTCTCCTTCCTAAGCATTGAGGACAATGATTTATTTTAAGCTTGGGGTGGGGATTCATAACTTCTTGTACAAATTTTTATTTTTGCATTAGTTTTCATAAAAAAATTCAAAAAATTCCAAAAATATTTTTCATTTTTGTCTTAGTTATTAAAAAAATGCAAAAAAATAAAAAACCCAATTTTTTTCATTTTGTTTGCTTTAGTTTTCCTTAAAAACACAAAAAAATTCTTATTTGTTTTGTTTGAAAAAAATACAAGATGAGGATACTCTTTACACTCGATAGCTCTATGAAGGTGGAAAATGAAAGTCCGACGCGACAAGATCGATAATGGAAGTGTAGAAGTAGCTACCATAACTAGGGGACGCAAAACACTGTGATCTGATACCCGAGTCGTAGAAAATAAAAAAATGGCGTACAGAAACACTATGTGGGCGGTAATAACAGTTTCATAATGATTTGCTTTTGAATATTTAAAAAGAACCTTTATCGACAAGTCTGAACCCACAGAACATGGTCTTATTTGTTGACACGCATTACCCTTGCGGTAACAGAGAACCTTATATCAGATCCATACAATCAAAAAGAAAAGAAGGGTATAATTGTTATATCCAGTACCCAAGTTAAAGTTCAAGCACTTAATCAAAGGAAACTCAAGAAATTCAAAAAGTTGATTGAAGAACTCAAGCTAAAGACATAGATTCAAAATTCAAGTTTAATAAAATCAAGAGCCACAACGAAGACAAGTTTGGCGCAACAAGAACTGTGTGATATGATATTTATCGTTCCAGAAAAAGTGAAAGCATAGAGTCAGGCTCCTACAGGGGTTGGCCCACTGCTTCGACGAAAGCTGATTTGGCTGTGCCGAGTTCTTAAGGATGCATCGATTCTGGTTTTTAACTATCTAGTCTTGAGGACATGAGCTTCCAAACTGTTTTATTTTCGCTTGCAAGACTAATTAAGGTATAAAGTTTAAATAAAAGCTATGGTCGGTTTTTTGGGTTACACCGTCTCGAGTCTTCCCAACTTTGGGAGTTTGTGATATATGGAAGATATCAAGATGGTCGTCTAGGTTTGGAGCTTAAAAGAAAAAAAAACAAGGTCGTTTATTTTCTTTTATGTCTCGTTGTTTATTTTTCATTTTGTTATGTTTTTGCATGCATTTTTTATTCCTTATTTGTTTTTTTTATTGATCTTGTTAGTTGGGTTTTCCTTTTAGGTTGTTAGTTTTGTCTAGGTTATTTACTTTCTACTCTTTTCCTTCATATCCGTTTCCGATGCGTATCCTTTACTTACTCGAGGACTAGTAAGGTTTAAGCTTTGGGAGGTTTGTTAGGTGCATTTTATATGCATATATTAGCACGTTTTTGTCAGTATCTTCATATAAAATACTAACTATTTCCCTTGTTTTATTATAAATTGTGTGTTTCTCATTATTTTCACAGAATGCCCATACTACTCACTTTTGTTATGATTTTAAGGGCAAATTAGCAAGGATTGAGAATACGAATCATTGAGGATGTGTTTGATGGAGCATTGGATCCAAATTGGAGCTTAGAACTTGTGAAGGATGTTGAGGAATGCTTGGAAGCTGCTTTAATCAAGAAAAAAGACATGTTGGTCAAAATACAAAAAAATTTGTCGAATTAATAGTTCGAAGTATTATCATCTCGTTTTAAGTCTAAGAAAAGAAAAGAAAAGAAATTTGATCGAATTTTTCCCATAAATTCGATCGAATAAATTTATCGAGGTTTAAAAATTCTAAAAAAATCAGTAAAGGGTTAATTCAAGCATAATTCGACCGCATTTCAAAAGACTTGATCGTGTCTAAAAATATTCGATCGAATTAGTTCTCGGGTTTTATCTGTATGTAAGCCTTCTTAACATTCCTACAACCCTAACTTTGAACCAGAGGCGATTCCAAGGTGCAGATAGGCGATTTTCTGAGGATTTTAAGTGCAAACGAAGATGAGAAGATCACGATTCGATTTGTACCATCTGTTTAGTAAGATTAGACATGTAGAACTTAATTTCATCTTTTGTAATTCGTTTTTAGCCATGTCGGGCTAAAAACCCTAGATTCCACTTTCGCAAACAACTCAAATTCTCATGCAAGTAATCATTAGGCACAACCTTTGATTGTGTTATTGTTTAGTTTGATCAGTTTTATGCTTAATTGAATGTTTGATTTTGATTCAATTTATGTTGGCCACTTTAATTGTCATTGAATCATTTCAGTTATCTGATTTATCTAGATCCGTAATTGTCTTTATTAATAAGTAAAAGTAACAAATATTAGATTAGTTATGCTAGGATTAAATCTAATATAAACCAATCTAACAAGTATTTACGCTTCCGAGCTTGTGAGAAGTATTGGAATTTATTGGAAATTTTACACTGTGTCTAATGCTACTTTTCTAAATTAATTAAGAGCTTATTAGGTTAATAGAGTAAAAAGTAAGGCTTAATTCAAAGAGATTGGTTTGGTTAAACATTTTAGTAAAATAAAATTGTTAGAGCTTATTAATGATTTTCGGTACCAATTTAAGCAATACACAACTCAATTATCGTGTTGAAAGTTATTTGCATGATTAGGAGAGTCACCGCGAAATTGAAATTGCCTTTACTTTCTGAATTTTACTCTAGTATTTAAGTTGAATTTTTCTTTTTAAAATTTTTGTCCAATTTAGTTTTAATAATCAACAAAATCCCCCCCCCCCCCCATTTTGATTTTCTGTTAAATTAGTGCGTGCCTTACACAAGAGAGGCATAGACCTTAGGACGTGTCCCTATGGATTCGACTCTGCTTTCCTATACTACCCCCTAGTGCATTTAAGTAGTAATTTTATTTATATTATCTATTTGTTTAGGAGTTGCGGCACGCTTCTACCAATAATTACACTAAAATATGCCGATAACACTAAAATTTCCAACACTATATAATATAATCTTTGTTTGTTTTGTTGTTTACACCTTTTGTGGGCCGTTAATGAAATTCTATTCATTGTACTGGCGTGCAAATTGTTAATAAAACATTTTAGGAACCTTGTTCTCAATTGATTTACACAATGAAATAAGATCAAAACAAGTATTACAAAATGCATGGAAATCTCTTGAATTTTTCTCATAGAGACGTTTTGTGTAGTATTGAAATAATATCTTACTTTTCAATCTAAAATTCAATGTGTTTTATTTAGTTAAAATAGAGTAACTTGGTATGGTTTGTAAAGTTTATGTCAATGTATATTGGAGGATATCATGGGAACATTAAGGCTCACAAGCACCAAACTGGACAAATATGCAATCTAAAGCGATTGC
Organism: Lactuca sativa; assembly: GCF_002870075.4. Classification (NCBI taxonomy): domain Eukaryota; kingdom Viridiplantae; phylum Streptophyta; class Magnoliopsida; order Asterales; family Asteraceae; genus Lactuca; species Lactuca sativa. Next base: position 51,355,381 of record NC_056631.2, on the reverse strand, counting down.
AACTTGTTTTAGTTAAAGTAACAAAAGGAAATGCGTGTCTTGTTTTACCCGGTCCAATCCAACATGAAAAGGAGTATTTAATGTAAAGGATCAACTCTTTTGGAGACTAACTAGTATTAGTGTATCACACATTGGTGTGACATGCTCCCTTATGTTTCTATATATGTTGGAATTTCCCCTCTCTCCACAAGGACTTTTTTTGAAAATTAATGGGACTCCACATATATATCTTACATGGTATCAAAGCTGGCATCCCGCACCCCCGTGGCTCAACACATCCTTGTGTATCCTCATTGAGCCTCTAACTTTGAGGGGAAGTGTTAGTGTTGATGTGTTTGGGAAGCTAAAAACGATATTTTTTATAAAATAATTTTAAGAACGACAACGAAAGACTTTAAAATAACTAGTTTATTTTACATTATTTTAACAAAACCACCAAAAAGATCCAATTACATGAAATAGAAAGATTGTGACAACCATAGGATATTAAGGATACAACCTTTGAAGACTTTGATCCCACATGGTTTTGGGGAGTTGATGAAGATGGAAAAAACTCAAGAATAGATTTTCTCTATAATGTATCCACCAATAGTAAGCCATTAAGAATGCTAGTTCTACATCTTGAATGAAATACCTAAGTCATTAAGTGTGTAACACAATTAAGCACTAAAGGATAAACACTTATAAGCACCAAATATTTACTTAGCTTCAAAAGATAAGAAGAGATGGAGATGGAATTATGAATTCGGACAAGGTGAGAAATAGAGCAAAAGACTAGCCAAAATTTAAAGCCTTCCACTAGTTTATATACTCGCATTTGCGATCTAAGACCCATACCCTTACACAAGTCAAAGGTATGGCATAAAAGAGGTATGATGTGTAAGAAGAAGACTTTAAAGCAACTACTTGCCCATTCCTTCATGCCTACAGTTTTGAGAGGGTAAGAGAAGGATTTTATTTTCACAATTAATTAAAGATATTCTCTTAAATATACAAGTTTATACTTTATATAAATGAACTACTAAATGTCCAAAACTTGTACACTACTTGTTAAATCATTCCTTATGATTAAATGTGTGACCCTATATGCTCATATGTTATTGACAACAACATTCTAAAATGATTATTGAACGTATAGATCCAACAAGTGTATCCTAAATCGGTATAACACAATCTTATAAGTGTTAGATATGTTGTAGTCTCCCCTCTCTTCACAATGACTCTTTTGAAAAGACAATCATAGGCTCCACATATATCTTACAACTAGTCGACTTCTTTCCATTCTCTATCACATATAGGGTTTTACCTTTGTGTTCTTGATAAACGCTATCTCCTATAACATCTTTTCTTCTTAGATTTTAGATTAGATCATTCACTAACCATCTTTATTAGTGATATGATACAATGTTAGCTAGATTGATATAAGATACATACTCTTCAACATAGGTTTTAAATAATGTTGATAAAATACCAGAATTACTATATAGATTGAATCGTGTCTAACCTATACAAATACACCAAAAATCTTGTTATATCTTTAGTCTACTTTTTCTTATGAAAGAATTATATCAATTTGGTTTAAAAAAGAGCCAAAAAACATTATATATATGAGATGGTTGAAATAAAAACAGTAATTATAGTCAAAACGTATAAACAATACTTTTATGTTATTATTCTGCAATGAATTTTGTATTTACAGCTATTTGTCATTAATCAACAATGAATAGATGAATAATCACACGTTAAAACTAATATTAGTTACAATAATACACATACACAAACTTTATAATAGAATAATAATATTCTAAAGAATATATGAATAATCAAATGTTAATATTCATATTAGAATTACTTGAATAATATACATATATAACATTCATTACAGAATAATAATATAAACAATGTTTTAACGTTTTCATAGTATTTAGTGTTTTTAGTTGAACTTATATATATATATATATATATATATATATATATATAATAGAGCACTCGGCAACCAAGCCTTCTTCGTCAAAGTCTTCGAACCGATTTTCTTCTAAAAACTGTGAAAGCATTATTAACATTAAAACTGGAGGGACTTGTGCCATATTTCCAACGATCTACGTAGGCGCCACGTCAGATTTGTCACACTCCTTTAATTTTTTGTTATTTACATCACATGGATTGCCACACATGACATGCTACTTTTTCAAAATCAATTGATTTTAAAAAACATTTAAAACATACTATTTTTTTAAAACTAAAATTTCATTAAACTAGAAAAAAAATTACAAGACAAAAAAAATCATAGAATTCCAAATTGTGAACCTAGAAACCACAAAAAAAACATATAAATTTAAATAACGAAACCACAAACCTAAAATAACGAAACCTAGATGTTTTATTTTTTTCACGACATCCTCTTTTGTTTTTATCGTCATCTCCTTTTCATGTCCCGCGAGAGCGCTAGTGGCTCTCATTAAGATCGCCATGTGGCCATCACATGTTTTTTTCTTTCTCTTGTGCGACCATCAAATATTGTTCCAAAGACGACTTCAAGTTGTCTATTTTGATTGTTAGTTGATCGGAGTCATCCGAAGCACATCCCGAACCACTTGTCGCTGCTTTTCCCTTTCGATTGCCTCGGTCTCTTCTCATGGGACGAGTAGCTTTTGGAACATCAAAAGGCTCATTGTCATTGAGATCAATCCTGACACGTGTATCGGACGATTGACTATGCGTCGTTTCGGATGTTTTTGTTCTTTTAGAAGAACCACCCGTAATGGTTTCAGAATCATCGACCTCTTGCCATTTTTTAGACAATTTCAAATTATTCCAAACATGTAGAAATTTGAAATTAACTCCTTTCTGATTCCGGTACATTTCAAGAGCTTTTTGCAAAATAGTTTTGTCCTTTGCACCACTTTGCATTGACGTTTGATATACTCAAAAACACATCAATAAACTTCATAACCACTTTGTTGACATTTCTCCACTTTTAATAAATTTAGTCTTTTTTCCGGTACTCTCAAAGATTCATCTCCATTAGAAAACGCCGTGTAATTTTTCGAAAAAAAGTTGGACAATCTTGGTTGTTTTCGACCATCGGATCTTCAGAAACATCTACCCATGCACGAACTAACGCTTTTTCTTCGGCTGATATCCATTGCTTTGGAGACGCCCTTCCACTTTTTTTGGGTTGCGGTTGATTCTCTTCCGGCTCCAATTCCGTTTCGGGGACGACTTCAGGTTCCCCTTGAATTTGGATATTTATTGGGGAGTCGGGAATATCGTCAAATGGGTTGAAGTCATTTTCCATTTGGGATGAGAAATTCATTTGAGGTTGGTTTTGAAATTGAAGTTTACTTTGAAATTGAGGTATGTTTTGGAATTGATGTGGATTTTGGTATTGAGGTTGATTTTGGGCTTGAAATGGGTAGTAAACACCACCAAAATGTAAATTTAGAGGTGAATAAATAGGTCGATTGCTTTAACTTTGAACGAAATTTTGTGAAAGATGTGAGATTGAGTTTGTGTTTTGGGTGTTTCTTTTGATGGTTATTATTATTATTATTATTATTATTATTATTATTATTATTATTATTATTATTTGAGCTTTTTGGTTAAAATGAAAAGCCATTTTTTTCACAAAAAATATGTTTTTTGAGTGAAAAAATGAAGTGAGATGAAATATAATATGTAAAAGTATTTATATAGGGTAAAAAATTGAGAATTTTTTTTTTTTTTTTTTTTTTTTTTTTTTTTTTTTTTTTTTGAAAAAACAGTCCAAAAACCAATTTCAACGTTAAAAGAAAAATCAATTTCGCCAACCACATTTTCTCTCTCATCGGTGTATTTTCGCCCGAGCTCGGCATGTCGAGTCATTGGCTCGGTGTTCACCGAGCTCACTGAATGGGTTGATGAGCCCACTCCCACCACCTGGAGTTGTAACAAGTGACATTATCTTCTTTGAGAAACTTATATATCATCTGATTCATGCCAAACTTAATTCATCTTTGGTGCTTTGTATCTTTCACCGACTTCAATACAATCGGTGGGCTATTTTAGATAATATCTTGTGACCTAACTTTCTAAAAGAAAAAGGTCCAAGCATTTATGACATTAAAGAGCATATAAATCATTGTTTGAATCTATTTTTTTTTATTTTTTTTTATTTTTTTTATTTTTCAAAGACCGAAACATCATCATCATCAGCCGTGTTTTAAAGACGACGGCATGTGGGTCCTTTGAAGTTTATATCTTCCCTCGGTTTTCAGAAAAAAAAAATTGTAAAATGTATCGTGGAACAGTTTATTTTCATTATCAATCGTGAAATACTAATTAATAATATTTTAGATGTATAAATATTTAAAATATTTGAACTCTAGACTTCTTGTATGAAATCACACTCTTTAACTATTATTCTCCTAAGGCAGGACGGTTTTTAGATATAAACATAAAGCCATCAATACACAATCTTTTGCACAGCTGGATTACAATTAATATACTTTATATTCTATTTCCATATACTGATAGGCATTCAGGTAGTAAATGGAATGGAAAGAAAAATGAATCTTCAAAGTTATTTATTTGTCAATATCTGTATCATTTAAAGGAACTTATAGATTAACTACAATAAAAAAAAGCCCAAACTAGAACCACATTACCTACAAAATGAAGTAAAGGAGAAAAGCATTTATAGGCTCATAATTTCATTTCCATGTAGTGTTTTGGTTGAAGTAGATTTTAAACTATTCAATCTTATTTAGGAATATGTTTTTTGTTTTATTTATTTATTATTATTTTTCCGTTATTTAAGGTTTTAAATGTTTTTGGTTATCTAAATTCATTGAACTTTGTTTAGTTTTATAAGGTCCCTTATAAGTCTTTTTAATTTTGTTTTATACATGTTTTTACAATTTATTTTTACAACTTTAAATTTTATTTTGTTTTTATATGTTTTTTCATAATTCGTTTTACATGTATTTTTCAAAAGCCGTTTTCTAGACGTTATTTTCTACATAAAGTTATAAAATCGGTTTGTGAAAAGACATGTAGAAAAATAAAGTAAAATCATGTAAAAAATAACTAAGTTAATAAAGTTATAAAATTGGTTTCTGAAAAAACATATCGGGTATCCATCGGGGCTGGTTTCGGGTACATGTATGACTACCCGACAGGTAGAACCATCCTCATCCTCGTCCCCACTTTTTGTATTCAGGTAATACCCAACATCATCCCGTCCCCGGTCAACTTGGGTTAGGGTTTCGGGTACCCATCAGGTAGGGTTTTTTTTTGCCTTCTCTGGTCTCTAGCTCAAATTTTCTTCTTTTGACATTCTCATGCATCTCTGTCAAGGTCTTGTATCGATTGTTCAAAACATTTGACTTGTTTTTTATAACACTTGACTCGTTTTTTTTTGGAACAATATATTTATGATATTTGTAGAACATTTAGAAAATAAAATATATTTATAATAAGTCGGAATTAAAATAAACGATATTCTTGTAACCTCAGTTTATTGCAGGCCAACTCTAATGATATAAGGCCTTCCATAAACAGAAACAAGCCCAATATCTTACAAAAACCTTTCCAAAAGATTTTATACCAATGGATTAATCAAAATTAGGTATTAAATATTATTTGTATCTTTTCTTTTAAATTTCAGTTTTAAAGGTTGAGCTTGTTATTTTATTTAAAATAATTTTATTATCGATGGTATAGGTTTCAACGTCTTTTTACGTTTTAATGTTATTCAACTTTCTTTTGAGGTTATATATATATATATATATATATATATATATATATATATATATATATATATATATATATATATATATATATATATATATATATATATATATATATATATATATATATATATAAATTTAGACCAATCATCTAATAATGGTAATAGTAATTTTAGTTTTAAATAATTATGGTAAAAATTTGCAATCAATAACCGTATAATATAGATATATAAATACCATTAAAATAGGATATCAGTTTCATTCATCATCTTTGTTCTACCCCATCGACATCAAACTTCGAGTCTCCAAGCATCTCTCGCTTTGAAAAATCACGCACCCAAAAGGACATAAGATTGCTTTCGACCAACAAATGCCACCAACACCTGTTGCCGTTTCAACCACCATTCGCCGCCTTCATCGTCGATGCCTACAGCCAACGAAGATAGGTACGACCTCTCTCGATCTTTGGTTTTCCTTCTTTTCGAGTTTTGCAATTTAGGGCACTTTGCACCAAATATGGTTCGACCTTTAATCTACGATTTAACTCTCGAAAATTGTGAATTTTGGTTCATTCCTCTGGATTGTAGGACACTCGACCACAGAGAACTGTTCTAGATATGCAAAATCAAGTTTATGCATCATAATTTTGGTTTATCAGATGTTGAATTACTTGCATTTCTGTTTCAATCTTTTGCATTTGTAATTCAAAATCATGATTCAATCATTCTTTTATATGCGTTGTTTACCGCTCATTGGAAAAATTGTCTTTTTGATGTATAATTGATGAAATTGAAAAAAAAATTAGTATCATAGAAAGACGATCAAATGTTATAGGAAAAGAAGTGCCGCATGGATGTCTTTTAAAGGTTATTACTCTCATCATTTACAAATATCATTTAAAATGCTTACAAATAAAAGTAGAGGACTTAATATGGATTGATTTTTTTGGCTAGCTAGTCTTAGGAATATATTTGTTTAGTTGTAGTTAAAACCTCCCACCTGATGCCAAGTTGCCAACTAAAAAAAATGCTTTGATTTAAATACCCAAAATGTACTGAAAAGGAGAGTTCAATTATATAAGTTATATAAGTAAGAACATCAAGTGATTTGGAAATTTGAATATAAGAAAAAAAAATCATATAATGAGTTAGATGACATCTTTTATACTCCAAATGGTTTTAATGATAAGAATTGCTAATATGAACTTGTTTTTGTCCACTGTTGACTTCGACATTTGTTTGGTTCACAACTCCCATATGTAGCTAGCAATTGAATATTTAACTCTACATTATTCCAGTTTTTTTTTTTTATTTGCGGAAGCTTGTATTGGGAAAAATGAAATGTTAGGGGTTAACTAGTTTTTAATTGTTAGTAATAACAATTGTCCATTAACATTTAGCATCAGAAAAATAGAAAAAAAATGTTATTTGTTAACTAATTTTGATAGAACAGATATTCTTGTGTTCTTCCACTCACGAACACAAAAAGATATTTTTTCCTCTCTTTTCTTTTTGACTATTTTGCTTTGGTATGTTCTTTGAGCATTATTTTTATTGACATTTAAGTATTATGTAATTGCATCTTTAGATATTTATATCTCACTTTTTTTTATTTCTGTACATGATAAAAACAGGAAAAGAAGATGCTAACTGTGATGTAGGGTATACTTCAAGAATGAAATACTAAAATCAATGTATTCTTTAAGAATGAAAGGCTGGAAAAAAGAGGACGGGTGGTTCAATAATATTGCAGATAGTGTTGGTTGATCAAAGATTAATGGAGATAATGAAAAACAATGAACATAAGAGTAGAATGTAGGGTTTTTGTTTTTTTTAGCCTTTTGACAAAAAGAATGTGCTATATATTCTTCAAGAATATTTATTTTACTATTTAAAGAATGTCGGTTATGCACTAGGAATTAATGTCTTATTCTTCAAGAATGTTAAACTATTTTTGGAGAATGTGAATTATAACATCTAATTAATGTCTTATTCTATAAGAATTTCTTACAAAAATATCATTCATAATGATTCCTATTAGTAAGCAAGGAGTTTTAATTAATAAATTGATTCTTAACGATTTTCAAGATATATATAAAAAGTTTTACTTTTAAAAAAATTTGATTCTTAATGTTGTATCGACCCTAGGAATTGTTAAAAGATTGTAATTCATAAGCATAAGAATGACAAAAAATAAGCAATTGTTCTCATGATAAAAACAAATCAAATATTATAAGTGGTGAAAAAAAATACCCAATTTTTAAAGAATGGAAAAAAAAAACAAATATTATAGGTGGTGAAAAAAGAAAACATAATTCTTAAAGAATGAAATATGTTTCATGTTTTTTTAGTACGGTGTAAAAAACGATTACACTACATAAATAAAAATAAAAATTTAAATTTAAATTGACATCCAAAAATATTCACCTTCCATTTATACTTTTTAACCATTATTACAATTAATTAAATGCAATTTTATAGTAAATGTTACCACATGTTAATAACATGTACCTTCATATCTCAACCATTCATTTCTTTTAATCCAATAGACCATAAATAGTTATACATTCATACAATATTTGAAGTTCACATTTAATCCTAGCCCTATATATATATATATATATATATATATATATATATATATATATATATATATATATATATATATATATATATATATATATAGGAGTAGGATCAAATGAAAACACCAAAAAGGTTGAGAACGCGAGAACAAAGTATATTCATTTGCGATTCCATGTATTCATTTGTGGAGAAATGATAAATTTTTACGCTTTTAATTTCAATTGAAGAGAAAAAACATATTCATGTTGATTGTGCGTAAAAATGTATCATTTCTTCACAAATGAATACATGAAATCACAAATGAATATATTTGTTCTCACGTTCTCAACCTTTTAGGTGTTCTCATTTGATCATTTCCCTATATATATATATATATATATATATATATATATATATATATATATATATATATATATATATATATATATATATATATATATATATATATATATAGGTTCAAATGTTTTTCACATCTATTGTGTGCTAGAATGCACCAATAGAAATTTAGTATTAATTATATGTATATTAAATGCTATCCATACTTATAAATCATTTTTATGGAAACTAATTTAATTCGTCAATAATGTCAACAATAATATTCTTTCAGAATAAATTCATATCTAGAAGAATGAGAGTGTATTGCATTAGAATGAGAGTGTATTCTAGTAGAATACACTCTCGTTCTTCATATTTCATACAACTTTATTGTATTTTAAGTGATTGAGTTTTGAAACAAAGTACAGACTCATATATAAAAACCTAGATGCAAATTCATTCTGAAAGAATGTTATTGCTGACATTAACGACAGATTTAATTAATTTTCATAAAAAGAGAATTATAATTATGGATATCATTTAATATACATATAATTATAAAATCATTTAATATCTATAATTATTTAATTTACTAAATTTCTATTGGTGCATTCTAACACACAATAAATGTAAAAAAACAAAATAACCTAGCCATATATATATATATATATATATATATATATATATATATATATATATATATATATATATATATATATATATATATATATATATATATATATATATATATATATATATATATATATATACATTCAAGGCGTTAGTAAAGGTTTTAATCAAGGAGTCGTTAGAAACGAGGGTACCTTTTCAGACAAGTTATTGACTCTTGTTCATTTAACTCAAATGATTAGTCTTTATTTTTTATTAAAAATATAAATTGGAAAAAAAAAATACAATTTTTGAAGTGTCGTATATAAATTATTCTACACGCAGAGCCTATGTAATTTTGAGGTATTTGTAAATATTTATTTAAAATGTTTGTTTATTTATTTGTTTTTTTTTAAATCCTAAAAAGAAATTTGCAAGTGTGAGTATAAGACATTGTTAAAAGTAATTATTAAATTAAATAAAAAAGTTTTAATAAAGTTTTTTTTAATTAATTAAGATTCATATATATATATATATATATATATATATATATATATATATATATATATATATATATATATATATATATAGAGAGAGAGAGAGAGAGAGAGAGAGTTAAGTTCAAATGTTTTTAGCAAATATTGTGTGCTTAAAATGAGAATTCAGAAAATAATTAAATCACTAATAAATAATAAAAGGGTATAAGAGTAATCTACACTATAATTAATTATGGTAAAAGAAAATTAAATCAATCAAAATCCCATTAATTTAGGTTATCAGTTTCATATAACACCACCACCGATTCCCACTACTTTAAAAATCATCGTTCTCTCTTCACAGGCCCAGAAACCCTTATCCCCTCCTAAATCAGTTTCGACACCACCACCATAGTAGCACCACCCCAGAACACCGTAGAACCACCAAATTTATGGAGGAGAAGAGAACGGGTGGAGTTGGGCCCTTTTGTCGGCGATGGCGCCAACCACCGACGGTATGTCAAAAGAGACGTTCGCCAGGGACACGATGATCTCTCAGGTATGCTGATTTTAATTTCCAAGGCTTTTGTATTTCATCGATTTTGAAATGAAGTAACAATGATTTTTATCTGATCGTATTATATGATATTGATGGATTTATGATGAATGAAACAACAGGAAGTAGTGAATAACTTGGAAGATGCACATGAACAAATTGACACTGCAATTTCAATTGCGTTGAAAGAAAGCAAACCAATGTACATCAATATAAGTTGTAATCTGCCTAGTATTCCTCATTTTCATCCATCAGTGTAAGTCTTATGAGTTATGATCCATTACCATATCTGCAATTTTTGTTTACAAACAACATTCTGTCATGGCCTCCATGTGTTCGATAAAATGCCTCAATGAAAAAAATAGTTAAAAATCTTTAATGTTTTTACTTCACTTTGTTCCTTATTCTTTTCAGAACTATATAACTCAATTTAGATTGGGTTGGATTCCATTTTCATAACAATAGGTTGATGTTAGTTCCTTATTCTGTCAGAATTTGCAGTTAAATACATTGAGCATATCGAAAAAAAACACAGGGTACCCGAAGAATGTTAGTTCCTTATTCTGTCAGAATAGGTTGATGCTAGCTCCTTATTTTGTTTGTTGGGTATATTCTTGATAATACAAATTCTTAAAGAATATTCTTGCAGAATAGTTTACTTTGTAAGAATATTATTGTTGTATTCTGGTAGAATTGTAGTTAATTATTTGTATGTTTAATGTGCAGGTTTTACAAGTGTATCACTACAAATTACTTGGCAATGAATTTCTGGTAGAAATAGCTTCAAGAATGGCTTGAAGACCTGATGGGAAATGGTTGAAGAATTAACTAAAGAATGATCACACTCATTGTTTAAGAATGTTGTTATTTTTTAAGAATTATACTTGTTATTTTTTTAGAATGTTTGTTATTATTCAATGAATCACAATCATACAATGTAATTTTTTTGATATATTATTAGTTCAAGAATCGATTTTGTGTAGTCTTTCAAAATGTATTTACTAGTTTATGGTTGACATTTTGTCATTCTGACAGAATAAAATCGAAAAATATATTTACTAGTTTATGGTTGGCATTCTATCATTCTGACAGAATAAAATCGGATTTTTAAATTTGAATTAATTTAAAATATTCAGATTTTTATAAAATAAAGAAATTAATCATCCCTAAAAATCCGAAAATTTCCTTTTTTAATATAGGTTAATTGACTAAAATGCCCTTATGTTGAAATTTGTGTGATTATATGGTACATGTTATCATATTCTACTATCATAGACCCTCAGATTATGACCTTTGATTATATTCCATCCGATGGTCCAGATCTGTACATTCTGGCACATAGTAGTTAGTAAAAACAAAATAACCTAACTATATATATATATATATATATATATATATATATATATATATATATATATATATATATATTATGGAAAGAGTTTGAAACATGTATCTTTTTGTATTTTAGACATTGGCACATATTTTTTTAAATGATGGCGATTTTAGTCCCTTTAACTTTAGGTGTTGCCGGTTTTAACTCCTTCAAGGTGTGTCTTGGATGTTTGGGTCGGTGTCCTGGACATGTAGTATGTGTATGTGTTATTTTATTTTCTTGTGTCTACGATTAATACGTGCCTTTCTTCCGTAACCTCTATGCTCCCTTGTTGCAATCGAACAAAGCCTTCGAATTTAACATAACTAAGCATTTCAATTACCCCTCTCATATTTGTAACGTCCCAAAAATAAATATATATATATATATATATATATATATATATATTCAGTTTTAAAACCACCAAGTCATATATCATGTATCTCTACCAATCATAGTAAAAATTTATCACAAACATCTGAGTAAAAATAACAATCATTGGTGCGAAAACATCTCGAAAGGATGTAGTGTTGTTAAGCCAGACCCTCTCCTTTGAACTGGAAGTACTTGAAAAAAATTTAAACTACAAATTGTAAGCACAAAGCTTAGTAAGTTCCGCAAAATAACACATACCATAAACACAGCCTAGCACAACATTCATACAAATGGGCACAACCCAACATACATATAAATGGGTCCAGCCCAGCTTGCAAATGGGCACAGCCCAACATACATATTAATGGGCCCAATCCAGCATATAAGTAAATGGCCCAACCCAACATACAATTAAATGGGCCCAACCCAACACACAAATAGATGGACCCAACCCAACATACGCATGCAAGAGTTACAAAGACAGCTAACATCCTATATAGTATAGTGAAAAGACTCACCTTTCTCATAGGGTCAGACAAATCTCAGCTCAGTGTCACGAGACATGTGCTACCGCCCACATATTGAAACAGAAAATGCCCCACCTTAGTCTACACTCTAATACTAACAATTTGAAAAAAGTCAACCTAGTCAGAAAGTCAATAGTCAAAGTTTAACTTTGATTGACCTCCACGTTGTGGCTGATCCATGGCCATGTTGTGTCAGGTAAGCTCAGAACCGAGCCAGCCTCTCAGTCGCAAGAAAAAACGTTGTCATGTCGTCGAGCACTAATCACTACATCATGGCAGGGATAATCCAAAATAGTCGTGAATCCTCCAGTTCCCACGTTATGGCGAACAGAATGCTACGTTGTGGGCACTAAACATTCACAACTTAATATATTCATCTCCTAAAACATTAAGCCATCCATTCATCCCTTCTAGAAAGCTTCCTAATGACCTTTATGTCCAAAATATTGATGCTTTTTGGCCATGCATGCCTAATACATGGCTAGAGCTCAAGCTATGTAAAAAATGATTAGAAACACCAATATTTCATGCAAGATCCTTCAAAACACCACCAAACTTTAGATCTAGACTATATGATACTCCAAGGACCTCAAGGATCCATAAAGTCGGCAACTTTATGGGATCTGATAGATGTCATTTTATGCATCTTTTAGGGTAGCATTTATTATCATTTAGCATCATATTTTGTACATTTGCATGTCATTTGTTTAGATAATGTTTAGCTCATGTCTTTTATCAGAATTTCCATACTACTAGCATTTTTGTGTCATTTTCAGAAAGTTTGAGTGGAGCAGTATTTTAGGAGCAGTTGGATGCATGTTTGAAGCTCAATTAGAGACGAAGCTAAGAAAGAATGTTGAGCGATAGTCAGCTTTTGAGACTCTGAGGAAGAGATTGTGTGAGGCGCCAATTCTGACCTTGCCAGAGGGTGTTGAGGATTTTGTGGTGTACTGTGATGCATCACTCATAGGTTTCAGTGTGGTACTGTGATGCAGTGGGATCATGTGATCGCTTACGCTTCGATGTAGTTGAAGCCTCATGAGGCAAATTATCCTACACATGATTTGGAGTTTAGGGGCGGTGGCTTTTGCCCTCAAGATTTGGCAACATTACCTATATGGGGTCCGTTGTACTATTTCGGATCAAAAAAGTCTGACGTATCTGATGGACCAGCCAAATCTGAACATGAGGCAGTGTAGATGGTTGGATGTGGTGAAGGATTATGATTGTGAGATTCTTTATCAACCGGGGAAGGCTAATGTGGTTGTCGATGCTCTCAGCCGCAAGGCGGTTGCTGTCCCGGTCAGGGATGTGTGTATGAGGATGACAGTGATAACCCCACTCTTAGATCAGATTTGAGAGGTTCAGGTTGAAGCTATGAAGGAAGAGCACCAGAAGAGCGATTGCATAATGGTTCAGGCGGCTTCCTTTGCTTATGATAATCACGGATTATTGACCCTTCATCAGAGGGTGTGGGTTCCCTATTGGGGTGGTGCGCATCAGGTGTTGATGGAGGAGGCTCACAAGTCGAGATTCTCTATTCATCCCGGAGCAACAAAAATGTATAGAGATCTCTGGCATGACTATTGGTGGACATGTAAGAAGCGATACATGGCCTGGTATGTAACGCCTGCAGATTCGGGTTAGTTAATTTAGAGGCAATAGGGGTCGAAAACGACTTTTCGACAAAAGATTATTTAGAATAAATAATCTTAAACAAATAGTAGAATATGTCACAAGGTTTCCGTACATATAAAGAACGCCGAAATCCGAGTTATAACGAAGAAGTTATGACCCGTCGAAGTTTCGCGTCGGAACTGGCACGGCACCGGGAAGTGTAAATAGTAAATTTACGATAGAGCGAGATTTAGCCTTGCGCTCTAAACGAAAGTCATAGAGTATGTTAAACTAAGAACATCGATAAAAAGAACACCCAAATCTGACTTCGTATGAGGAAGTTATGATTTTTCGAAGTTTCGGATTAGCAGTGTACATCCCGAAATTCGAATATTAGATCGAGCGGTTTTTAGCCGACACGACCTGAACGAGAATTGAAGATATCGTTAAGATTAGCGTAACGAGAAAAAGATGGGCGAAAACGGACGTCGGATGAAGAAGTTATGAGGATTTAACGGACCAATCCTGTCCCGGCCTGTTACTAATATAAAATTTAAAATCGAGTCAAAATTAGCCGACGAAGTCTAAACGAAAGTTGTAGAGTACGTTCCCACCTTCGCGTGGATACAAAGAACGTCGAAAAAGGAGCTCATACGCGAAAGTTACAAAATTTTAAAGTTGGAAAGTGAAATTGCGAAGCTGATGCATGGACTGATGACGTGGCTTAATCCTGACCGTCGCTTGCTGATCAAGGCTCGCTTCGGATGGCTGACACGTGGTCCTCGCATACGCCTCGCGTCCAGAGCCAGTACGCCCCGCGTACCCTCGCCTTACCTCTTCTGATGTTGCAAGACAGCTGGTGCGAAGCTGGCACCCTTATCCGAACTTACGCCCAGCGTAAGGCTTCGGTACGCCCAACGTAAGTCCGAAGTCTGGGCTATAAATAGAAGGCCGAGGCTGCCATTCTTCTTCACTCCAAAACCTCTTCTTTCTCTCACTAATTTCTCTCTCTACAACCCCAAACCCCCCTAATCCCTAGATAAAACCCTAGCTCCCGAGGGAAGCCCCGAGGCTCCCGGAGTCTGGAGAAAAAGAGTCTTTCGGTTTCGAAACGCTGCTCCAAATAAAGTTCCAGTTTTCGATGAAATTCGTTGTAAGTGAGCTACGCTTATGCAATTTTTAATATAGCTTCCAAATAATTATAGGAATTTTATTAGGTCCTTAAAATAATTATTTGGGCTATTATTATGAGTTATATTGAATGTTATTTAACGCTTATATAATAATAATAATAGTCAGACTATTAATTTGTCGCGGTTATCGTTAGACTAAACCCTAGTGGTATTGGTACTAGGTTTTATCGAAGGAAATTGTTTTGAGAGTATCGAAGTGTTGTTCGAGTGCTGAGTCACCACCTTTCAGGTGAGTGCATAGTCCCTTTCATCTTACACATAGATATGAAGTATTTTATATAAACTACGTGCTATGTGTGCATATTATCTGAATACTTGCTGTCTATGCTGGATGAACGTTTTATACATGTTTTAAAGGATTTAAACTGTATACGTATGTTATATATACGAATATGTTGGGCATGACATGGGTAGATGAATGATGAGAGATAAAAGATGACGTGAGTAAACATTGGCAGCTATGGACTTAGTGCCTAATAAACATCGGCAACTATTAACTTAGTGCCTATTGGACAAACACCGGTAGCTATGGATTTAGTACCTGTTAGGAATTGGTAACTATGGACTTAGTAACTATTAGATAAACACTGGTAGCTATGGACTTAGTACCTATTAGATAAACACTGGTAGCTATGGATTTAGTACCCGATGAGTAGACTATAGCAGCTATGGAATTAGTGCTTTACGAACGAACATTGGTAGCTATGGATTTAGTGCCAGTCCTATAACCCTGAAAGTAAGGGACTTCGGAATAAATGAATGCAGGATAGATGACTCTTAGGTTAAACCCTTAAGAGTAAAGAAGATAATGGGGATGGGTAATTGGGTTGATTGTTTGATTGTTTAAACATAATAATTATATTATTGTGGGTTGAAAACCCTATGTACTCACCAAGTTTCCCAACCTGACCCACTCAGTTTATTTATATCACATGTGTTGATACGAAGTCACATTACACTGAGAGATTAAAGAGATGTAGATCACTAGTGTAAATAAATGTAAGTTCCGTTTATGCTTATGTTTCTGTATTGACGATGACATCCCAAACATTTTAAAATGAATAAAATACGTTTCTTTGAAAATGTTTTGATAACGTATTTATCATGTTTTTCTGGGAACAAATTTCGCAACATTTTTATGAAAAGAAGCACTCTGATTTTTATAAAGCATAAACAAAATCGGTCTTTTCTGACCGTGAATATGGGGATGTCACATGGTATGTGGAGAGGTGCTTTACTTGCAAGAAAGTCAAGACCTAGCATCAGTGACCTCACGAAAAAATGGAGCCTTTGGAAGTCCCTGTTTCGAAATGGGAAGAGATTACAATTGATTTTTTCACCAAATTTCCTCGGATGATGCGCGGGGTCGATTTAATATGGGTCATCGTGGATCGACTGACCAAAAGCACATATTTTATTCCGATCCAGGAGAGTATTTCAGTGGAGAACCTGGCTGATATCTACATTCGGGAAGTGGTGGCACGGCATGGTATGTCGGGTTTTGTGGTCTCTTATAAGGATGTTCGGTTTACTTCCAAGTTCTAAAAGATATTCCACGAGGAGTTGGGTACTTGTCTGCACTTCAGCATGGCCTTCCACCCGCATACTGATGGTCAGAGTGAGAGGACTATCCAGACATTGGATGACATGTTGCGGGCATGTGTATGGATTTTAGCGGTAGTTGGGATACATATCATCCTTTGGCTGAATTTGGCGGTAGTCGGGATGATAGACTTGGGCTTTCGGTTAGGGTTTAGACCTAATTGTTAATTAGGGCATTATTTGATCATATTTAGTGTGGAGATTTACCGGATCAGCAGTCCGAGCATTTATCTGATTTTTTTCAGCAGATTGAGGTAAGTCTTCTCCCAGTGTTTCGCAGGTCGAAGGCACCAATGCCGGTCCATGGATTATTGTTATTTGTATGTTAGTTTTCTGTGTGACTCTTGCATGTGTTGTATGAATATCGGGCGCGACCCGATGCTAGGCGGGGCTAATGAGTGTGTTGGGCGGGGCCCATCACATATTACTGATAGATCTGTTCCGGGTGGGACTCAATGGTTGTTGGGCAAAGCCCATTGTATGTTTGGTATGGGGTATTTTGGGAACTCACTAAGCTTTATGCTTACGGTTTCCAGTTTATGTTTCAGGTACTTTTAGATCGAAGGGGAAGAGCTCGGGATGATCGCATCACACACACCATGATTTCCGCTTAATTGAATCTGATGTATTTTGGATGTTTATGGATACGCTATGATTTCATTATGGTTTTGATAAACAATTTTGGTTGATGTTTTATTTAATATAAAAACAAAAAATTTTGTTATGGGTTTTGGGACGTTACATATAATTATAAGTTACCCTAAAAGACTAGTAAGCGTAGTCTAACTTACAATAATTTCTTAGCGAAAAGTCAGAAAGTTGCAAACAAAATCTTGATATCGAGCACATCTATTGATCGAGCTCTTTGAAGCATTTATTTGATTTTTTTTTCAGAAGATTGAGGTGAGTCTCCTCTCAGTGTTTGGCGGGTCGAAGACACTAATGCCGGTCCATGGATTATTGTTATTTGTATGCTAGATGTCTGTGTGACTCTTGTATGTGTTGTATGAATATCGGGCGCGACCCGATGCTAGGCGGGGCTAATGCGTGTGTTTGGCAGGGCCCATCGCATATTACTGATAGATCTGTTCCGAGCGGGGCTCGATGGTTGTTGGGTAAAGCCCATTGTATGCATGGTATGTGGTATTTTGGGAATTCACTAAATTTTGTGCTTACGTTTTCAGTTTACATTTCAGGTACTTCCGGATCGAAGGGGAAGAGCTCGGGATGATCACATCGCACACACCATGATTTCCACTTTATTGACTATGATGTATTTCGGATGATTATGGATACACTATGATTTCATTATTGTTTTGATAAACAATTTTGGTTTGTGTTTTATTTAATATAAAAACAAAATTTTTTGTTCTGGGTTTTGGGACGTTACACATAATTATAAGTTACCCTAAAAGACTAGTAAACGTAGTCTAACTTACAGTAATTTCTTAACGAAAAGTCGGAAAGTCGCAAGCAAAATCTCGATACCGAGCACATTGATCAAGCTCTTTGAAGCATTAGAACCTTGCTAGAATGAAATTCCTCCGAACCCATAAAAACTCCCAAATAACCCTTAAAATTCGAACCTTACAAAGAGAGATAAGAGAGATTGGTGTAGGGAAGTGAGAGAGGTTTGCAACTATTTATAGGCAAATTTGGGGAGATGCACCACGCGTATCTAAGGGGCGCGCCGCGCCCTTTAGCTATATATCTAAATTCGGGTGGGTTGCACCCCACCTTCTTAAAGCAGTGTGTGATGCGCCCCTGCCCACGCGCAAGATTTTTTTAATTATTTTCCAAAAATCATGTTTTTCTCATAGGAACTCCATTTCAATATTCTTTATATTCATACGTAGCTATCGACGAGTACTATAATATTCACTTAGACTACGTCGACTAATTCTCAATTTATTTTTAAAGTTATATTTTTAATAGACTTACACTGTTAAAGTTCGAATAAAAATCATAACTCTTTCGTACGACATCTGTTCTCAATTGTGTTTATATCAACAGATTCGTATTCATGAGATCTTCAAATCTAATTTAGATTGTTTTGTCTAACAATCAACCGATCTTAATTTTGATTTTTGTGTCGCGCACTACCGTACCGAAACTTCGAAAAATTATAACTTCATCATACGAAGTAAGATTTAGGCATTCTTTATATGAGCGTTCTCGCTTTTATGACCACTACAACTTTTGTTCAGATTACTTAACCTAATAAGCAACCTATCTCTGATTCATATTTTACAACGTACTTTGTCATATAGAGTTGAACGCGAAACTTCGAAGAATCATAAACTGTTCATACGAAGTCAGATTTAAGCGTTTTGATTTCCGGGGAAGGTTAGATGTTTGAAGGGTACAACTGACAAAAGCAAAAGATTAAAAGATAAAAGAAAAAAAATGAAAATTTGGCCCATGTGGCCTCTCTAGGCGCTGACACGTGCCCCCACCCCAGCATGAAAAGCGTTCAACCCTTTTTGGCTGGTGGAGGGTTTTTTTTTTCCACCGGATTAGTTTTTTTAAATGGTTAAACATCACAAACTCGAATCGATATTTAATTCAAAAAATAAAATGCTTTTTTTAAAAAAAATATAAGAATAAAAGAAAAAAGAAATGAAAAATATAGAAAAAGTGAAAAACCGAGTATATATTGATCAAAAAAAGTTTTAATTTTTTTTACTTTTCAAAAAAATAAATAAGAAATAAAAAACGAAAAACAAGAGAAAAACTCATATAAATGGTGTTCCATTGACGTTCGTCGCACGTGATTATTCTTTCGGAGCGTATTACATTCAATGGACGTGCGTCGCATGCAAACACATCACGACCAATTAAATGTGTTTGACGTTTGTGCCCTTGAAGAAAATGATTGGTGCAGAATAATCATCGCGGTTTCTAACAATTTTTGGGTTCTTTCGGATCTGGAATATATATATATATATATATATATATATATATATATATATATATATATAGGAGTATGATCAAATGAGAACACCCAAAAGGTTGAGAATGCGAGAACGGATCTGAACCATTTAGAAAAATAAATCTAAGGTTATTATCGAATGGGCCATTTATGTAAAGTTTTAAAAGTTACAGGTATTAAAGTGTAACTTCAAATGGTGATAACGGTATTATAGTAATTGGATCTTTACCACCGTTGTTTAATCCCTATAATTCCTCAATCACTCACTTATTTCCTTCCATTTCCCGTATCTCTCTTCATCCCTCTCTGTAAACCAAGGTAGGCTTCCACCCTACATCATTGATCCACTACCAAAAGGGAATTGATGAAACCAAAAAAAGGAAAGGGAAACAAGATCTCCAAATTGTTGTTGATCGGAGGAGATGGATTCACGAACAGAGCAGGGATCAGGAGGCATAATCGATTGGGGAATGTTTGATCCTTGTCTGATCGAATGACAATGAACGACTGATCTACTCATTAGTGGTGCAGAAAAGGCGTCGACCTTCCCCTGATCTACTCCAAATCGATCGACGAGTATTGTGCCAATGTGTCAATTTCCAAAGTGAATCTCGATTTCCAATGTGTCGCTTGAATCGCATATAGGTAATTCGATGCATAAATTGGATGTCAAATATTTGATACATAAATTACATACAGCTTATCTTTTTCCACTATTCGAGCAAATACTTGATTGCATACCGTTTTGGTTACAAATATTTCACACCTACATTTAGATTCAAGAGGCGACATTGTTTTGCATGTGTATGCTTCTCAGGTATGGTACTTTACTCATTTAAATCGACTAATAGGGGAAGAAGATAAGTTGTGCACATAAGGTGCTTGATGAAATGCCCGAATTCAGAAAACTGGAACTTGAATGCTTGTTCGATTCTTTCGCAATCTTTTCTTTGATATTTTTTCTAACGATATTCAATGAATTAAAATCAAAGCTAAAATTTTGCTACACCCTCAATGATAAGCAAAAACAATAGAACATTCAAATTTATCTATATTGATACAAACAAAATTACTTAAATATTTCTATCTGTTTGTCATTTGTTTTTTTTTCTTCCTTTTCTGCAATAATCATACATGAATATAGCTATAATTATACATGAATATAACTATAACCATATATACAAGCGTTTGTGAATAAATGAAGATGTATATATACATTCCCCATCTAAGCAGTTATCGAGGTAAAAAATATAATAGCAGTCAACGTCCGCTATTTGAAATCGTGGTTCTCGCGGCGGTATAGCGGTGATATAACGTTTTTTTATATTATTTAGAATTTTATATTTTAAAGTATTAATCAGTAAATCATACTTTAA